>NC_138725.1:41152450-41339950 GCF_965113295.1 Leuciscus leuciscus | reverse complement strand
CACCTCGGGTCACTCCAGTGTAAATCTTTTTTTTTTCTTGCATGTTTTATTGTCAGCCAGGCCAAGGTCTGATTGCTTAGATAAAATAGCTCCTCTACAAGGGGCCATTTGATGCAATGAAATGAAACGCAATGCAATGAAATGAACCTCTGGTGCTCTTTGGTCATTTTTGACCGAAAATGTTTACATTTGTTTTGTATAGAATTTTTTTCTTCATCGGAATGGTACGAAATTTGGTAAAGGTTTTAGCACTTGCTATATGTGATGTGAACACACACACACACACACACACACACACACACACAAAAATCATGGACATGATTCGAACAGGTTAAATGGTCCTGAAAAAAAAGTGTCACACTTGTGCTCCTCGAGGTAAAAAAGTTACTGCATTGGAAATGAATGGGAGACGAATTTCATCCAGTGAAAACTTTTGGTACTGCGGCCAAACAAAATCTTACTGAAATCTCATTTCAGGTTCAAATTTTGAACACAACTTGTTTAGATGTATGGTTTTGATTTTCTCATAGTTTTAGAGTAAAACATGTTTTTGAAAATATATATTTCATATACAAATTTTAAATAGTATTTTTGATAATTTTTCATAACAATAAACGTAAAATTCTGTAACTTTTTAATTCTGTAATTCACTTTTTTCACTTCAGCAATAATCTTCCAAGTGTCGTCTTTGAAAAGAGAGCAAACTTAAGTCTGTGCTCTAAAGCATTCAAGATTTAAGACAGTTTAAGATAGACATTTTATTTTCAGGTCTATGCTCAAAAAGTGAATAAATGGATTATAAATACAGCGGAAAAATAATTTAGTATCATTAAATCCCCTAAAAATACAAAATATTAAATAAAAAAACATTATCGAAATAAAATATAGTAGCCTACATTAATTTCATTAATAATAATAATAATTAATAATAATAATAATAATTATTATTATTATTATTATTAATTTCATTGAAATATTTTTTTTTATTTCGGTCATTTTTGACCGACACGCAAAGAGCACCAGATGGTTAAATGAAATGAAATGCAATGAGCGTGTATCTAAAGTAATATATATAGTAATCTATAGTGCATCTATTTATTTATTTATTTATTTTTGTTGCTTTTTTGGTTTGTCGTCTGCCAGGCCACGGTCAAGGTGTCATTTGCAGTGCAATGCAATGAAAAATAACATAAAATAGTGACACTTACCTTAGCAAAAAAAAACGAATAAATCAAAAACACAAAGAAAACATTGTCATAAAGGAATGTGAGCACATATAGCTTTACAATATGCCTAAGCCTGCATGTCCCATATAGTTCCTTGGAAATCTTCTCTTCTTTTTTTTTGAAGAGCACAGCTTCATCCAGAAGTGCAGTGGACCTGAACACAAGAAACACAGTATCACATCAAACAACTCAACCGAATCACACACATACACATGCACTCAGGGAGATGGGATCTAATGGTTATAAGCTCCTGGGATCTTAACTTCCAGCTGTATTCAAACATTGAGGTGGCCCAGGACCTTGAGTTTTATTGAGATCTCATCTTTGAGGCTCGGTAAGGAGAACCAAGTTGCTTTGTATTAAAAGTGTCTGCAGAACGTCACTGAAATCACATCCACACAAACCGAGGACCAGTCTGAACACGCAGCACTCGAACAGATTTGTTGTAAAACAGTGGCTCTTTATTTTCCCTCTTTAAAACAGCGGATGAAGTGGGGAATTCAGGGGAGGAGGTGTGCTTGGGTAATTGCCGCTGCTCTGCTGCCTATCATATGCTGGACTTCTTAACGTGCGAGAGCAGCGTGGAATGTGGGAAAGGAAAAAGAGGAAGACAGGGGTCTTACCGCGTCGTGGTGGTCTGACCTTGGCCCCGCCGGAGGCCAAACACTGTCAGGGTCCTCCATTTTAAATCAATCCACAAAATATAGGATTTCGGAGCTTCATGTCTCTGAATGGACGAACACGTTTGAGATGCATTTAGCTATGAAACAACAGAGTATGAAAAGGAAGGTCAATCTTTTCCCTGCCATTACATTGAGCTGAATGACTTCTTGAAGGAGTGCAACAAGCTGTCTTCAGATTTCTATTAGAGCCTTAAGCCCTTGATTGTGGAAATTGGCATGTCAAATTCGGCTTTCACCTCGTCTCTCTGGTCATTTGTCTGGGAGGACAACGGATGGAGGCGAGGGAGGAAGAGGAGAAGAAGCAGGCGATGGTGAAATCTGTGGGATTTCTGCGTTTCATCTGAGCTCAACCTGCAGTCCTGACAGCACTATGCCCAGGGGTGAGGAGTTGGAGAAAACAAAGGATTACTCAGAAAAGAAATCTGTAGGGAAACCTGAGGGAGAAAGTGTTTCATTTCAATTCATCAGTTTACTTTCAGTTGTCAAATTGTCAACATCATAGAACTTTATTAGCATGACTGTTGCATAAATAATGTTGCAATAATAATAATGTATACATCAATATAAAAACAAAGCAAAAAGATGCAATGCAATGGAATTAAATCAATGCAATGCAATAAAATAAAAATGCAATGCAATAATTTTTTTTAAAATAAATCAATCCAATGCAATGCAAAAATAAAATAAAACAATGCGACACATACAAAACAATGCAATGCAACACAAACATAAACAAAGCAATGCAGTGTAAACAAATAAAACAATGCAATGCAACGCAAAATCAAACAAATATTGCAATAAAAAAAAAAACTATATAGAATGCAATTTAAATAAAAT
Source organism: Leuciscus leuciscus (assembly GCF_965113295.1). Classification (NCBI taxonomy): domain Eukaryota; kingdom Metazoa; phylum Chordata; class Actinopteri; order Cypriniformes; family Leuciscidae; genus Leuciscus; species Leuciscus leuciscus. The sequence goes on along the minus strand of NC_138725.1, from coordinate 41,337,204 downwards.
AAAATCACCATTTGGTTCCTAGTATTGAAGGTGGCTCTGATGCGGCTTTAATTCTGTGTATATGAAAAAGAGCATCAATACATAAAGACATTGTCATTATTATTTTACTTAATTTATCATTTCTTTTTGTGCCTCATAGTTTCAATAAAATAAAATATTCAAGAAGACATATGCCCAAAATAAAGATGTTCCATGGGATACACACACAGACTAGCATATATGGCAGTTAACTTTGAATTGTGCTGCAGTGAATGTGTAGCTCCCTCAGTAGCACTTGCATGTTCTTGCACTCACTTTCCTCCCCATTTACTAGCCACATTCCTTAATTTGTAGAAAAACTAACCACTCATCTCACTATAAACATGCCAATAAAAACAAAGCACTCCAAAACAGACACTAACAATCACAAACAGGTGTTTCATGGCTGTAAGACTTGTGGAAATTTATAAGGCTCTTATAAACATCCTTGGCTCTTGTTGAGTTCACAGTTTAAATGGGGAGCTCGGGCTCTTTTGATTTAGCTGTAGTAATTGAGTATGTGTGTGTGTGTGGTACAAGAATATTAGAGTCTGCCACACCCGATGTAAGTGATCCACAATAACTGTTCACACACATCGAGGCATTCATGAAATGTTGTTAAAACCCCCCTCCCATGATGCATAGCAGCTCCTCTGGAAGCCACAGGCTGGCCGCCAGCTTTTAAAAGAAAATTAGAGGAGTTTGGCTCTTTACAGTTATATGAAAGCAATAAAGCGACAGGCCCAGAAGTGGCTGAGGAATTCATGAGTCAGTGAGGAGAGAAAGAGACAGAGAGAGAGAGAGAGTCCCATTCACCACTATTGTACAGAAGAGGAGATCAGATCAGACATTCTGCTAAACATCTCAAAGAAATAACCTGACAATCTCTTTACATTGCATACACCAACTGCAAAGGTCAAAACTAAAATTAGCATCTAGAATTTTTTTTAGCAGTGCATTTTTGCATAGCGATAACTTTTTTTAACTTCAAACTGAGCACTTCTTTAGAATATCACACTATAAAACAAATTGTATACTCTTGTGAAAAAGAAGTGTGCTTAATTGCACTAAATGTAAAAACTGTATTTGCTGATAATATTAATGAAATAAAAGGCCACTTAAGTGTACTTACAGAGTCAACTTTGTTTCTTAACACACTTAAGTCCAATTTTTAAAGGTGCACTGTAATAATGTCAAATTAAAAGTTCTACTTTAAAATGCATGTTAATTCATTACATTTTAATTATCTTCTGACATGCTTAAAAGAAGTACACTTATTTTGATGCATTGACTATCCCACTAAAGCAATGTAATGTACTTAATTATAATTTTAACTGAAGTGTGTTATTCAATACTACATTTAAAGTTAATCTATTTTAAAAGTACTAAATTACAACTTCATCACTATGTGTATTTTTAAATGCATGACATGCAGTTTCAATATTAATGACATTAAAGTATATTTTAGTTTACCATAAACGCTTGTCAGTACATTCGGCAGTAAACCAAATTTCAAAGACAATTATGAAATAACATAAAGATGTGCACAAGTGGGTAAAAACAAAAACCCTCTAAATTTCAGCCAGTTAAATTTAATATGAATTTATTGAACTATAATACATTTTAGTTTAATTGCAAATAACATGCAATTAAGTGTCCGAAAACATTACTTTTAGTTCACACTTAAAGTATATTATTTTACTTCTTAAAAGTATCCTGTAAGTGTATTTCTTTTTCAAATAAATTGGAATAAAATATGTGTATTTATGTTTTGGTCTAAGTGGCTTCAATGAGCCCTGTCACACGCAGCGGCTGACGGAAAGGCCGTCCTGCATACCACAAATCACACAAGCCCCATGGGGTCAGAATTATCTTGTGACCTTAAGTATGGGTCGGATGTGATTGAGGACAACGAGCCATCGATCAGTGAATTCAGGAGTCATTTAGCTGAAGTAATAATGGACTGTTCATTTCTCATCCTTGTGTTACCGCACAATACTGTCTGAGTGCCTGTTATTGGTTAATGACACCCTTGAGACTCTTCCATCCTTCCAGCAGATTAAAGTGTTTGTGTGTGCGTGTCAGTAGCTCTATTGAAGTGCATGTCTACTTAACACCGACTACGTTTGGAATGCAGCAGTAGCGCAATGCTTAGTGCATATACTGCGCAGTAAACTGTAAAAACTGTACTGCATACGTCAACAATCAAATAAATAAATAAAATACTTTTTTTTTTGCCAGCCAGCATCAGCATTTTGATCATTTTCACAAAACTGTCATGGCCCCCCAGAATATTTTGCTTTATGAATATCTGAACATACAATATATCAAAATGAACAGAGCCTCTACATTTTATTGTAGATTCATGCGTTCTTACTTATCAACACTTGAATGTGGGTACGTTTTCTTGGAAAAAAAAGCAACATTTTGAACAGAAAGCTGAGAAAATTGTAGATCGGATTCATGTTTGATGAAAACAGAGTAGATAGAGGCCATCAAAACCCCAAAAGCTACATAGTCCTATAGCTCATCCTGGGTTGACATTTCATTCGCTAACGTTAGGCAGTTTCGATTTATATGCAGTTTAATGTTTGGCGATCATGTTAGCTTGCATGCGCGTAAGCAATGCTTCTATAGCTTTAAAAAATTGTTTTAAAGGTTTGGAACCTGGGTGTGCTCTTTGATACCAATCTTTCATTTGAAAGTCACGTGTCTAGTGTCTGTAAAACCGCATTTTTCCATCTTAAAAATATATCTAAATTACGTCATATGCTCTCATTGACAAATGCGGAACAGTTAGTTCATGCATTCATGACCTCAAGGCTAGATTATTGTAATGCTCTACTGGGTGATTGCCCTGCACGCTTAATAAACAAACTACAACTGGTCCAAAACGCAGCAGCTCGAGTTCTTACCAGAACCAGGAAGTATGACCATATTAGCCCAGTTCTGTCAACTCTGCACTGGCTCCCTATTAAACATCGTATACATTTTTCAATATTGCTGATTACTTACAAAGCACTAAATGGTTTAGCTCCGCAGTACTTGAGCGAGCTCTTAACACATTATAGTCCTTCACGTCTATTGCGATCTCAAAATTCCGGCCAGTTAATAATACCTAGAATATCAAAATCGACTGCTGGCGGTAGATCCTTTTCCTATTTAGCACCAAAACTTTGGAACAGTCTTCCTACCATTGTCCGGGAAGCAGACACACTCTGTCAGTTCAAAGCTAGACTAAAAACACATCTTTTTGACCTAGCATACACATAACACATTATAGACTTCTATAATTCCATATTAGACTGCATAGATTAGGCCAGCCGGAACCGGGAACACTTCCCATAAATCCTGATGTACTCGTTACATCATAAGAAGAATGGCGTCTACGTTAATATTAGTCTCTCTGTTTATACCGAGGTTTACCGCAGTCCGTCGGATGCAGGCCGTATCCAGATGTGAAGAAGGACCAGCGCCTGGACGCGACGACAACGCAGTCCTGAAGTGTCAACAAGACTCTCCGTTTCCTGAAGTGAGGTGGACCTCGGCCGTATCCAGATCAGATGGTGGATCTGCACCTGGACCTAACCATGACGCATCCTGAAGTGCCAGCCTCATCAGCCCTGTGAAGGCCTCATCGACACGACCAATCTGACTTCTGACCTGTAATGCTGCCTGAATCATAATCATACACTGTTCATTCGCTGGCCAGAGGAGAACAGGCCCCCGACTGAGCCTGGGTTCTCCCAAGGTTTTTTTCTCCATTCGGTCACCTGATGGAGTTTTGGTTCCTTGCCACTGTTGCCTTGGCTTTTGGCTTGCTTAGTTGGGGACATTTAATATTCAACAATATTATTGATCTGCCTTATTATGGGTGGACAATGATGCAATTTTCTTCTAGAAACAAACTTTGTTGTATTATTTTCATGTTATCAATGTGAAGCTGCTTTGATACAATCTGTATTGTAAAAAGCTCTATATAAATAAAGGTGAATTGACTATAGCTGTGTCCCAATTCAGAGGCTGCATCCTTCGAAGGCCACTAAGGTCGGACTGAATGTTATTAAATGGGACGGTCAAGCCTACGATGGACTGTTCTTGTCGCCTAGCTCCTCAAGTAACGTTTGTACTGCAACTGAAACAAAGCAGGGATCAAAACCTGTCTAAATATGTTTACCTTGCATTTATTTACATAATAAAGAGCAGAAAATATTAAATTGCATCTTGGCAAGATATGTCAACATTTGAACCGCTTTATATATTTGTTTTTATTTTTACAATTGTGTCATAAAATACATAAGATTATTCGAGTAAAGGCGGGTGCACACTGTGCGATTTATAATAGTCCTTTACGACTGTTGCTTGTCAGACTGTACGAGAATGATGAATGCTGTGAAAGCCATGTCACACTGTGGGATCTCAGTTGTTATTAATGTTAAAACATTTAAAACGAAGGATGCATTTCAAGGCCGCATTTGAAGGAGCCTTCGAATTGGGACTGCCTTCGTCGCGCCGCGGTGATGCAATCATCCTTCGAAGGATGAAGCCTCTGAATTTGGACTCAGCTTATCGCTTGTTTCTGTTTCTTCGCCTGTTTTTTGATCCGGAGATTCTGTTTCTTTCAGAAGATGTGTAATAGTGTCCCCTATCTTATAACAGTAAAAACATGGATTGCCAGAAAAGTTAATGAATAAATAATGAATAATCAATCAGTTTTTTTATGTTCAGTTTTCATGCAAAAAAAAGTCTGATCATATATTGCAGATATTAATGTTTGCAATAGCATACAACAATTAAGGACCATTCAAACAGAACTTGTTTTGTGTGAATCGGCCCTTACTCTGACTTTGGAGTATGTATGTTGGGCAAAGAATGCCAACTGTCGAATCTATGATATTTTACATTAACACAACTTGGATTCAAAATAGCCATTTTTATTTATGCTAACTGAATGCCACTTGCTAAATTAAACATGCAACCTTATCATCAGGTCATGTGACAGCAATGTAGCATACTACTAATTAGAAATGATAAATCACTGCATAATGCACTTTAAAAAGCAGTAAGCACTATATATTAGTATAATGCATCTTTAAACATTTCCAACTAAACTCGAACTAATAAAAAAGTGGGATATAGTAGTTCATTGTGTCCTGGTTATATACTGCACAAATTTAGTAGGCCATGCATACTGTGTGCACAACGCACACTGAAAATTTAGCATGAGTAGTATGCCAAAGGAAATATGTTTTCAAAGGGTCAAATGTGAATGACTCATTAGGACAATTGCTTGCGGTGTTCCTCTGGGACTGAACTGCGGTTGGGTTGTTTTTCTTCTTTACATGACAGGTGAATTTTGAATGGACACTACATCACCAAACAGGAAATACAAGTGAATCCTCTAAGGGTCTAATGCCCTATGGGAATTTGGTTGTATTTCTTCTCTGATTAATAGTATATAGTATGTGAAAAAAAATGTTTAGCTCACAAAAATAATAATAATAATTAGTATTTTGTTGAATTTTGGACAACATACTTCCCATGATCATATTACTAGTCTAGAATCTTAATCTGTAATTATGGTGAACATGAATTTGAAGCTTAAAGTTCCGTCTGAATTAAAAAAAATTCCAAAAGGTGGAACACTGTTTGAACTGTAATCAGATCGTGGCTTTATTTCCTGTCCCATTAACTCCTTTGAATCTTTGTGGAATTCCATTATTCAGACAGATTTTGATCTCCTGACCTGATCTGGTGCTCTCCTGATTGACCTCTGCACCTCCTTTCCTTCGACTCTGATCCTTTCATTCTTGTCTTCTCATTAGAGCCGGCAGCACACATCACAGCCCATGACCTGAGCGGGTCAGGATTAAACTGTAATGTGGATGTTCATGCAGCGATACTACGGTTAGACAAGGATTAGCTCAAGCCACAAAGACGACAAGTTACCACATAAACTGATACATTTTAGCTTGAATATCAAAGTGTTCTCACAGTAATGGTAGGGGGCAAATCTGTTAAATGATTCATGACTGGGTGGAGCGGTAAAGGCGGGCCGGTGGTAATGAAATCTACTGAGACTCCAGTTGCAAATCTGATCCAAATAAACTGACTGTAAAAAACACAAGAAAATAGGAGAATATTAGATAGCGATGCAAAAAATAAATAAAATTAAAATAAAATTAAAGGAACATTGCTGGCAAAATAAATTCAAACGTTTAAGCCATGCAAAGAATTAACAAAGGCGTATCAGTAAAGTTAAATTTAAAAAGCTTCATTAGTCAAATAGACAAAAAAATAGGGAATTCAAACCTAGAAGTTATTAAAATCAACATTAACAATTAAAATATGCAAAAAATATTACACTTATTAATAAAATTAAAAAGCATAATTATTCAAAACAGAATGTTGGAAAATATAATGAAAAGTAATACCTTTCCATCATTAAAAAAAATCAAAAATCTAGAAAAAAAATCTCACAATACTATTAGAAAAAAATAATAATTCAGAAATGAATTCCTTTAAAACATGCAAAACAATTGGTCAGTAAAATAAAAATGTCCTTAATAAAAACAGACAACAAAGAGAGAGAGAGAAAACAATTGTAAACATAGAGAATTAGTAATGATATAAAGAAAAATAGAAGTCCTAAAATAAAGGTTGTCGATTCAGAATAAAGCTTCTGTAATCAAGTGTTTTTGTGTGTGTATTTAAAGAGGTTGAGTGGCAGGCTTGAGTACATTCCCCAGTTGATTTAGTGTAGTTAAGATCAGATGGAATGTGTCAAAGCCAAAAGCTCTAGTTTAATCTCGCTGGCCTCCCCTTCCTCTGACAACACAAGCTGACATCTGACTGGCAGTGGGAGTAAAAGAGATCCGGGGTGAACGAGAGTCAAACCGACAGGAAGAATGATAAGGTGATCTACAAAACATCAAAGGAGGATTCCAAGAGACAAACAGATGCATTAAAAAGCGACGAGACATTTAATGGTGTTCAGAAGCTTTTCTTTATTGGCCTGAAGATTAGAGTCACAGAATGTGTGTAAAAGTTGGTGTGTGTTTTATTCTGTAAAAACCGAGAAACAAAGCATGCAATCAACAATCGCTCCTTCCAAATTCATTCAAATAAACTCCAACTCATTCATAAACTACGGTATACTGCAAAAAAACCCCCACCTTTTCCTTAAGTCACTACAAACGAACAATGGCTGTCTCTAAACCTAAAGCATTTTGGAGCATCGGTTGAATTATACAGGTAAATATTTTGAACACACACGATGGCCAAAATGCTGTTGTAGGCTGATATTAAGAACCAACTTTAGCATTTCTGATCGTTTTCAGAACATATCCGTTAGTAATTCATAGTAAACTGGTGAATCGCACACAGACATGTCACACTTCACCCCAACATTTAATTATCATTTTTCATAATTTTTAAACCTATTTTTAAGACACATTTTTTGACAATTTTGTTGATTAATTATTTTCATGACATTTGCATACATTTCTCCCCATGTTCTCAATACTGTACAACAAACAAGTCTAATTCCAATTTCTTTCCTATAAATGTATTGATATGAATTTTAATTATTCTCAAGTTCATATTTTTATTTTACCATTTTGCAGTAAAAATATATTTATGTTTTTTTTATTTTTATAAATCAGCCTAAAATAAGCATCATATATATGAAGCCTATATGATATATAAATATATCTGCATGTGTATACGTTTATTTTGGGGGGTGAAATACGACCTGGACATGTTCTTGACAGGTTTTGTGAGATTCACCCAAAAATGTCATGGCCTCAGGATGTAAGAGCATGTGTGTGAATGTGCATGTGTGTAATACAATAGCATTTTGAAGGAAAAAAGAAAAGAAAAGCAACAGCATACAGATTCAACACATTAAGACTTGAGCTAGACTCCCATGAAAACCCCTTTTATAGCTTGTTCTATATTAAAACTTGTGTCTTAAAATGTAACAAACCCCTTCCCATTAATTCCAGCAGTAGAACGAAGGGTGGTTGGAAAAGCCAAGAAATTAAAATCACTATAGAACAGCAAAAAACGCAAATAAACAGATTTCGTCAGAGGGTCAAGAATGCAAAATGACCCATGCGAGGTTAAACACGGCACGCTAAACACACAGCTAAAAGGCAAAAGCTTAAAAAACACTCTTTCCTCTATGTAAACATATTCATATACTTGTGCCATCTGTAATGTTACCTTCCTCTTCAGTGCTGAACGGCAAGTGTACAAAATGCATCTCTGGTCTGCATGCATCACATATTGTAGGACATTTACACATGCCACATCAAGATGTTTCACATCAGTCTGTTTGGGCACCTCGTTCCCTATCCTAATCTGGTGAAATAAAGCTTTGTGACAGCATAGGTCAATTCAAAGTGCATGTAAGAAAAAGAAAATAACAAAGGAAAAAAGGAAAAAAGCAGAAAAGGTGGAGCACTTGTGCTTCTTGCAACAAAAAAAAAGTAGTAAAAACTGAATGCTTGGCTGCATAAAATAAGTAGATTTTTATTAGTTGCCACATCAGAGCAACTCAACAATAGTTAAGCTAACGATTTAAGCAAAACCGATGAAGTACCACACACACTAATTTATGCAACCAGGCACACAAGTAAGCTGACGGAGGTCTGTAACCTCTAGACGTGTGTCGGACGGTCGGGTTAGACTGTGAGAGAAATGAAGCTGTTATATCTCTGAATGTTCCTCTTGAGGATCTCAGAGCAGGGCCCGAGGACACGCTCAAAACGTGGCCGGTCCAGCTTCACACACTTGAGCGGACCCCTGGCCACGACTGTGGCTGCACGGGGTCTGTTCAGCAGCAGGGCTATCTCACCTGCACAAATAAAACAAACACACACACACGTTAGCTTAATGACTTGATTTAAAAATTACATATTATGGAAATCAATTTAGATTTTTATATACTCTTGACACTCAAAACTCAAAATATCAAAGGGCAACCAGGCAATTAATTGATACTAGGTTGCAAAATAATTCAGATATGTATTTCGCCATCAGGTCTGGTGTCCCACAGGGGTCTGTTTTGGTACCGCTTACATTTACATAATCATCAACACCTATTCAGTATTTAGCAACCTGACCCTTCCTAGTAAACAAATGTGTGAACTATGCCGCCACACTGAGGTTAGACACCGATCACAACAAAAGTTTATTTACATACAGTATAGAAGTCTTAAAGGTACAGTGACAAAAACAGTCAGTTTAATTCTAAGGATCAGATAGAGAGAGAGAGGAAATGGTCATAAAAAGCTAAATAATGACTGTTTGTGTAAGAACATTGAGCTATAAGTAGATATTATGACCCCTTTAAAATAAAAAATCTAAAATTGTGATACAATAATACATTATTCTAGTAAATGTTTGAAAAAGACTTTTACAACACTGATTTCAGTTGTTTTACATTTTATATTCTGCAAAATAAACTCAATAAATAAATAATTTATCAATCAATAAATAATAATAATAGTTATATAATTAACAACATTAAATACTTTTAAGACATTTAAACATACTTTATTTATTTTTTTAAATCTTAAAATACTGTATCCTAATCCACTTTACAATGCAAAGACCAATACATAATGAAGCTTTTTGTAGGTTTGAGCAGCCCAACACTGCAATATTGACTCATCCAATGGCAAGAGTTAGGGGCGGGACTATCTCATTGACCAACCAATGGCAGATGTGGGATTGTTCAGAAAACCTGTTTAAAACAATCACTATTTTTACCATTTTTATTTGGTGACATTAGCTGTGCAGAAATGTCTCATATTTAAGCAGTCATCTGTTAAAAATGCACTGCCTTTGCTACGTGCTAATAACATAAACACAACCCGTTTAACTTAAACGGTTATAAAACAAAGAGCAGTAGCTCTCTATATAATGTAAATACGACTATATTCACCACGTAGAGAGACAATCTAAAGATCAGTATGCCTGTGGTGCAGCAGTGTAAACCGCACTGACAGTAAACAAGCACACAGATCTACATTCTGCAAGCTCTGCACATGACGAACTGCCACCTGTTAGGAAAGCTACTCTTCCTGTCTGGCTCAGGCACTTCTGTTCTGTTATTTACAAGTCTCTGGCACAACGCTGCAGGCTCTGCGATCCTTCCAACACTCACCGAAGTAGTCAGATGGACCCAGGCGGCCCACTTCGACATATTCCTCATTATCAGACCTGCGCTGCAGAACAGATGCTGTACCCTGGGAAGAGAAGGAGAGATACAGGTTTAATGAGGAGGAAAAGTACAAAAAGAGGAGCAGAGGGAGGGAGAAAAGCCTAGCTCATGGTGTCGCCGAGTTTGAGACGTGTCAAAAGGATTAGTGCTTTATATGCCTGCAGGTGTACAGGGTTTAGACAACTCTGCATGCTCGCAACACACAGAAGTACATCATAGAAAGACACATGCGAGCACACCTGGGCCTGTCAGTGTTGAGATTTTTCAACAATCATAGAGTTACACTGCATGCGGCGCCCCACACTGCAATGCAAAAACTCATTTAGAAAGATAAACAAGGAGACAGGCAAACGGTCTGTCACATTTGTCACATCAAGGACAAACACTACCCACAATACAACAGTAAAACGAGGAAGGCTGACAGGACAGGACAGGGCTTCTCTCTATTCATAGTCACTTTATAGAAGTTGAAAAGACTTTATAGCCGTTATACAGTACAAAATAAAGTATGTAAAAATGCAACAAAAAAAAGCATGTAAAACACTAATTAGAATAAAGTGATGTAAATGTTAAATAAATAAAAAATAAACAAACAAATCTGTAATATAAAAGGGAAATTAAACAATTGGGCTAAAATTACAATTACAATTATTTTATAAAATATTATTATAGATGTATATATAAATATTAAGATAGGCCTATTTAAATATAAGAAATATTACAATTTAAATATTATTATTATTTAATTGTTGGATTATTACAGTTGAATCAAATAACAATAAAAACATTTATACTTGATTTGAATTTTAACTACAATACCCTCTTTCATTACTCTCCAGACTGTAAGTAAACTAGTATCTTGTGAGCAAATGTGGGGGTTGGAAGCAGGTTAGAAGGTCATCTACAGGCTCCTTTGCTGGGTCACTTAGGGCTTTGCACGTCAACAATTTGTAAGAAAAGCAAAAAATATGGACTACTTTTTAAACATAACTGAGGAACTTTATGATTAAATTACATTACATAGGTGGGAGAAAGTAGTTCTACCAATACTGCTGATGTAACAGTCCGGTTACAACCACAACTTAGATAGCAGCCATAGCTATTAAAGCTATTCCATAAACATCTAATAAAAAATAAATCAACAAGCTGTTACTAAGAGAGACCACATACAGTGAGAAGAGGCCCATCCCTTGAGGGATGCCAGACCTGACCTGTTTGCTCTCAAAGGAGTTGTTGTCTTCACTCAAACTGCCAGTGGACACTGACATATGATTTTAACCAGTTCTAATCCACAGCACTTGTCGAAGTAGTCAATACCATATCACTGTCCACCGCCCATGGCTGTATCTCACATGTAGCACTACTGGATCTCTTTGGAGCTTTCAACACACAGTTGACCCCATTGACCTTAACATCCTGGTAGAAGACTTGAAAATCACAGGTCAAGTATGAAAATCAAGGGTCAAGGATAGTGTCCATCAAAGTTGTGTACTGGAGTTAATACTAGTATCATCGTAAACACTGCGTTAATTTCCACTTCTACACTGACGAAAAACAATTATGCATCAACAAGACTAAAAGCTTCTTTTGTAATGTTTGCTGCAACTAAAGATTTATTTAGGTGTTAATATGTGTTATCTTTGACTTTTTAAACTAAGAACGTATACATTGCATTACAACAGCCGAACAACCACCCAAAACACTTTAGCAACAACATACTGTAGAAGTTGCTAAAACTACTTAGAAACTGCATAGCAACACCCTAGCAAACCACCCATAACACTCTAGCAAACACATCAGGGTGCTAAAACCACTTTAAACAACTTAGATATCGCACATCAACACCATTTCCAACTGCATAACAAGGTGCTAAAATTAATTAGATCATCTTAAAATTGCATAGCAACACCCTAGCAACCACCCACAAGTCTCTAGAAAATACATAACAAGGTGCTAAAACCACACATCAAACACACTACAGCAACTGCATGGCAACAACCTTGCAACCACCCATAACCCTCCAGCAATCACATAACAAGGTGTTAAAATCACTTAAAACACAGAACCTGTATAACAACACTCTAGAAACCCCTTAACTGTGCTAAAACCACTTAAATCATTGAACGGCATAGCAACAACTTAGCAACCACCCATAATGTTCTAGCAACCACATAACAGTGTAAACCATTCAGACCACTTTAGGAATTGCATAGCAACACCATAAAAACCACACATTTAGCAACTAGTTAAGGTGCAACATCCACTTGAAACACCTGGAAATTGCATAGCAGCACCTAACAACTACCCGTAACAATCTAGCAACCACATAGCAAGGTGCTAAAACCACCTAAACACTTCATAAATTGCATAGCAACACCTTAGAAACCACATAATGAGCTAAAACCACTCAGAGCACTTAAGGAATTGCATAGACACACCCTAGAAACCACACATAACATTCTAGCAAGTAGCAACTACTTAAGGAGTAAAAACAACTTGAAACACATAGGAATTGCATAGCAACACCTAGCAACTACCCATAACATTACAGCAACCACATAACAAGGTGCTAAAACCACTTAGAACACTTTAGAAATTGCATAGCAACACCTTAACAACCACATAATGTACTAAAACCACCCCTGGAAACCACCCATGTGCTTTCAGTAACTTTGCATGGTTTAGCACTAGTCACATATTCTTAAGAAAATATCATTCAGACAGTAAAAATCTGCTATAAACTAGACTATATGCCATTTTACTTCTAACTTACAAAGTGATAAAGTGATATTGCCTATAAGACTACCTCAAAGATCTCCAAACACCCTACTGCCTTCTACAGTACAGTATGTCTCCTTCAATCTCAGGATGCATGCCTCTTCAAAGTACTGTTCGAACATCTGCTGATGGAAAGGCATTATGTTACAGAGCTCCACAGCTGTGGGACTGCGTTGCTGGCTGCCAATATGAATAATCAGACAAGCTGCCAATATCTCATTCAACATCTAGAATACAAACATTCCTGTTCAGTCAAGCATTTAGCTAAGGTAACTCATGCATACAGGCTACCATTTTCACCTGAAGACATCAAGCCCAATTGAAAATCTAAGAGTTTGGGTTAACTGAGACACCAATGTTGTTGACTTGCTGTTTACTCACATTCAGTAAAGTCTGGAGCTGGCGTCTGGGCGGGCGGCTCTCCACCTCTCAGTCTCTTTTAGGAATACCAAACCATCTAATTTGCCCTGATGCATAAATACTGACGCATTTTCTCCTCCACTTCTCCTGCATTGATGTGTGCATAGTTAGATATGCATATTTTTATACCATTTCATGGGATAAAGTAGGCAGAACTATCGTTAACCTTTTATTTTCTCACGCTCTATCACACATTCCACACTAACACTTTTTAATCTTAAGTTACAAATTATTGATTAGGATAGTTTATGAAAAAGGTAATACCAAAATATACAGCGACAAGCTGCATCTAAAATAGCAGATGAAGTCAAAAAGTGTCAATTATAAATAAACATTTCATATACTGTACCATAACATTTTTTAGGGATCAGTAAGATTTTTCGAAAAGAAACGAATACTTTTAATTAGCAAAGTTGATCAAAAGTGATATTTTTTTTTATTTTCTAATCACTCTGGTCAAAATGGTGATATAAGGGTCATATATATATATAAAGGATATAATGTCATATTTATACAGTAAAATTACTAGAAGTGTCACGGGCTTGATATATATATATATATATATATATATATATATATATGGGTTTTATTAATTATGGAAAGTCTGTAGCGCTCTGTTAAATGCTGTAAGAATCATGAAAGATCCAGAAAATTCTCAGCACAGCAGTACAGTCCTTTGACCAGCTCTTCCTCAAAATACTTATGAATGACTTCAATGTGTAAAAGAGCTAACCCTGTGAGAAAATGTGGAAACAAGTCAGAACATTGCATTTTTAATATGTCAGGGATGGCTTTCATCTCATACTGATTTGAATGTGCCTATAATTATGTGGTATTTAATGACAGATTTCACTTTTTCTTTAAAAAAGCTCTTTGGCCAAGTTTTAAGCTTTGAATGTTTCGGTGTGACCCTAGTGGATCAGCGTTCTGGTATTTGCAGGATCTTGGCTTGGGACGTGCTCTCCGGAGGTATGACATCATGGGGATGCCCTGGAGCTGTTGGTTTTGCATTACTATCAAATTAAAAGTCTCACAATGGGCAACACATTGTATCAGCATCTGTGGGAAAACCTATTTAACACAAACAAATTGAGGGAGAGAAAATATAAAACGCAAACACCCAAATGCAAACAATTTAGCAGAGTTGTCTAATTGGTCGTCTGCTCTCACACGATTAAGACAGCCTGACAGCAGCTGTACGGGTAATAAACCACACCACGAATCATCACATTTAGCACGGCCCAAATTAAGATGATGGAACGTTATACATGCGAAATCAGTTAATGTGTGACGCATCAAATCATAGTTGATCTGTGACTCAATCTAACAAACAACAAATGTGTCTCAAACCAGGGTTATTATAGTTAAATAAAACTAAAACCATAAAAACCTATTTAAAATAAACATTAACTGAAATAAAATATCAAATATAAACTTATTTCATTTGAACTCACTGCCAAGCCTACATTTCTTATTTTCATTTTAATTTCATCACTTGATGTCCCTAAAATAAGTTCTTTCTTTCTTTCTTTCTTTCTTTTAAAAGGACAACACACATTAATCAACATTTCTGTAAATGTGCCAGTGTTAGCCAGCTGGCTAATTTTCAACTGCAGTCCTTTGGCAACATGTTTTTGAAACCTAAAACTGAAATAGAAATTAAAACAACATTTGTACACATAAAAAATACAAAAATAAAAATGCAATAGTGTCTAAATGATACTAAAATAACACTGTCCCATCCACAGGGGCAGAGTGTGTTAACATGAGAGACTAAATGTTTTTTCCTTCATATTTTTGTGTAAATTGAAGAACCCTAACAGTATCTGTCAAGACAAAGAAGAAGCTAAAAGCAAGAACTATGGAACCAGAGCTGGACAATGACACCCACACAGCTCTTCCTTCCTTCCTAAGCCTGTGTCCGTAAAGCCGTCCCTCTGGTTCCCTCGCTCAGGTCTAGAGTCTGGGCCTGACCCTGTGTGAAAGTCTGCAGCCTACATTCCATCACTGAACCGCTGGCCACCCCGTGCTGGGAATCAGGCAGAGACGGGAGGAAGAGAGAGAGAGAGAGAGACAAACAAGCAGCGAGACAGACCCATGTCTCATGCTAAAGTCCTCTTCATTTATTTGTATCTGTCTCTCTGCCCTGCTATACTCTGACCCAGATGAACAGAAGTTGATGGAAATGCAAACTGGGGTAAGGATGAGCTAAATAAAATAAAAAAGCACAGAGCAAATTTTCTGTTCTGTTCTAATCTATTGTATGTGTTCTATTGGGTTTACTGTGTTCTGTTCCATTCTGTTCTCTGTTCTGAGTAAACAGAATAGAAAACATACAATAAATGTAGAAAAGAATAGAACACAGAATAGAGTGGAACAGAACAGAGTAAACAGAATAGAACACGTACAATAGATTAGAACAAAACAGAACACAAATAGAGCGGAACAGAACCGTGTAAACAGAACATAACACACACAATAGATTGGAACAGAATAGAAAACAATAGAGTGGAACAGAACAGAATAAACAGAATAGAACATACAATTGGTTAGAACAAAACAGAACACAAAATAGATTAGAATAGAATAGAATAGAATAGAATAGAATAGAATACAAAATAATAGAAAAGAAGAAAACAGAATAGAACTGAAAAGAAAGGATTGGAATAAAAATGGAATTGTGCAGAGTGAATAGAATAGAGGAGAAAAAAACAACTAAAATAGAACTCAAAAGGACACATTAAATTGATCAAAAGTAGGAGTAAAGACATTCATAATACTACAAAAGATTTCCATTAAACAAATCGGGTCTTTTGAGCTTTCTATGAAAAAATGCATCACAATTTCCCCAAAAATATTAAGCAACACAACTGTTTTCAACATTGATACTAATAAGAAATGTTCAGTGAGCATCAAGTCAGCATATTAGAATGATTTTCACTAGGATCAACACATAAGACAGGAGTAATGATGCTAAAAATCCAGCTTTGACCTTTCTCTTGGAAAGTAGATTTGCGAGTGCTTCGGTCTGTCTGAAGCCACACACACACACACAGACACACACACAGACACACACACACACACACAGACACACACACACACAGACACACACACACACAGACACACACACAGACACACACACAGACACACACACAGACACACACACAGACACACACACACACACACACACACACACACACACACACACACACACACACACACACACACACACACACACACACACACACACACACACACACACACACAGCAGCAGGTTTCCTACACTCAGTCAGTCGCACTCACACAGACTCAATACTGGTGCACATCTCCTTCCATTGTTCAGAAATGAAGAACTAGCCTTTCAGCAACACATGTGTGTACTTTACATGGCTCATCAATCTCTGATTTATAACATTTCCCAAAGGAACAATCCTTACAAGAGTCTTTTCCAAACGCACATACTTGTTACATTACCTGAGCATCACCAATCTCAAATCTACAATAAATCTAACAGACAGTAATGCAAAGCTTCACCTGTGTGATTTGGCTCCTCAACATCAGGAATGTTTCATCAAAATGATGAGCAGGCCAGCCAAAAATCAATTAAAATGGGATTTTTGTCTTCCAGGCATAAATCAATATAGTAAAGCCATATACTGTATATCCTCAACATGCTTTATGATTTGAGGAATCATTCATGTCAGTAGCACCAACGGTACAGAATAAGTTGCTCACCAAAGTTTAATAGTGTTAAGGGTTGGTTTAAATTCCTAACCCTAATTATAAGCAATAATAAGGCAATAATCAGGTGGATGTGTGAAGAGCACAGCATCAATAGAGCACTACTTCACTCAACAGCCTGATTATATTAGTACTGCAACCTTCATGGAGGAGAAAATGAGAATGAAGAAAA
This sequence comes from Leuciscus leuciscus, assembly GCF_965113295.1. Taxonomy (NCBI): domain Eukaryota; kingdom Metazoa; phylum Chordata; class Actinopteri; order Cypriniformes; family Leuciscidae; genus Leuciscus; species Leuciscus leuciscus. Next base: position 41,319,844 of record NC_138725.1, on the reverse strand, counting down.
GAGAGGCGCTGAAAATATGAGAACAGACACAGACGGTAAAAGAGCCCCCTCCAGACTTCACAACATCTTCATAAATGTGGAGTTAATCAAAATATTGTTCAAAGATCTGGCAGAGGAGGAGAAGAATGCTGAATCAGCACCACCAGGGGTTTCAGAACTGTAAATGTGTTTGGTGGTGTTGACAGCACAAAGCAAGAGTATCAGCTAACGCAAGAAAGGATAGAGAAATCTAGCAGGACTAGATGTGTGTGCACACACACAACCAATATAAACTGATCCTCATTCAATACATGTCCATTCTTCATCAAGCCACACCGAGGATCGTCTGAAAACAACTTTAGGGTGCTTACACACAAGAGAAAGTGCAGTTTGATCGGTTTTGAGAGTGTGGAAAAAGTCAGATCAGTATGAAATCAAGCGAGAATACCACAAATTAGATTTCCAAAAGTACTGGGAATCCAACAGGATGGTCTAAAACTCTCTTCGGTCAACAGACGCCCACACTGGATTGCATTGCAGTAAAAGTTAAAATATTGATTTAGTTTAGTGCATAAGCACCTTTTGAAAGAGTCAGGCCAAAACGCCTGAAGCAACCTCGGGAGGAACCAAGGAGAGCCGTTCTCCTCTGGTCAACCTGGAGGAACTGGTGCTTAAACGACTGTTATTTTGGCAACCACAAAAGTAGGATTGTTCTTCACTAGCTGTAGTGAACAAACATGCAGATGGTCATTTGAACACACACCTCTGTTATAATGAAGAAATCATCTCCCGGTTCTCCCTGCACTACGATCTTCTCTCCATCTTCAGACTGCACAGGCTCCAGGGCATCGGCCACAGTCAACCTCTCCCACTTATCAAGGGATTCTGCAAGACACAACAAGTTTGATGTTAATCTGGATCTAAATGGACCTGAACAACTTCACTTCAAGTTCAACCCTTGAACTTTAATGTTATTAGGGGTGTGTGTGAATCTTTGGGTGGACAGTGAATTGATTCAAATTACGATTTATAGGATTTCAATTTGATTCGGGAAAGATCTTTGCTAATTCAAAACATTTCAATTCGATCTGATTCAGAATGAGATTTGTTTTGGATTAATGATTCAACTGCTTTTTTTTTCTTTTTTTTATTCATAGGATGATGTAAATGCATCTACTGATTAAAAGATTAAGTCTTGGGTTAAAAAAAGACAAAATACTTAAAGTCCCCCTGTAGTCAAACATTTTATTTGTAACATTTTTATCCTTGAAAAAAAATATTTCATGCCTTAAAGCCACACCGTGGACTTTGTGACCTAAAGAGTTGACGCATACAAGTTATTTTAAATGATTCCTCAGGCCAATATACAGCGTTTGACACTATTAATGCTCCGAGCGGGGCTGCCCTCTTGAAATACCGCCTATGTAAGTTTGGAGAAGACGGACCGTCGTTGGCCAGGTCATGTGACCTGGAGAACGTATCGCTTTACGGCCATCACGTGACCATAGGCTCTGATATACTCATGGAGCAGACTTTTGCGACAGTGCTGCGGCGCTTGTGGCCTCTAGGGGCGCTAGACGTGAAAGTTACAGGTCTAGCGCCCCTAGCGCCCGCAAAAGTTCCGCGGTGTGGCTTTAAAATAACTCTACACCCTTGCCTCATTTAGTATACGCAGTTCTATGAATATGCAAATTAGCCCCGCCTCCACTCACTCACACCAGCTCAGAGATCCACCCGTTGATTACACTTTGACCTGATTGGTTACAAGGTAGTTTGTGATGTCAGAAACACCAGCAATTTTAAACCGTGTTTTTGAGATTGTCTTTGATTCACTGCAGTTTTAGGGAGAAAATACCCAGCAATGGTGCTGACTAATGAATTTACACATGGTTTGTCTTAAAGCATATTAAAAACACCACAGGGGGACTTTAAGATTGTTCATTGCACCAAGCAACTTGAAAGTAAACTCATTAAATACATGTGCATACAGGCTACTTGGAACATAAAGAGTGCAATGTGCTAATCAAATATATTTTAGAGCTAAGAGTAATTTATTATTATTATTTTTAAAGTTTTATTTCCATGAGTTTTCTTTGACTGGAAAAAACAATAAAAAAATTCCCTATTATTTCCCGTTACTAAACAAATCCAAATATCTAAATATTACCCAATACATTCAGTTTCCTCAAGGTCTCATATGCAAATAAAGTCTCCTTAAATGTTTTCATCGCACCCAAATAAACAATTATACCCATAAAATGGCAGTATTTCATCTAATAGAAAACAACAGTGAGTTTTTCATGCAATAAAAGAGTTTTATTTCAGTAGTAGTGTACATGCAATAAGTTGCCAGCTTATCAATGGTTTGTGTGCATTCGAGGTCATGAATGATGCCACGGTACACCTACATTACTACACACGCAAGTAATTTAATGTTTATATATTTTCAAATATTGAATGATACTTTACCTAATCATGATTCATTCTATTCTTAGCATTTAAACCGATTCTTAAAAATTAACATTTCAATCCGTTTAAAGATTGATATACATATACAAAGGCAGTATCTGTAATTGAATCGTTACACCCCTAGATGTAATAAATATGAATAAATTATACTATGATAACGTCACGGAGCAACAAAGCGCCAATGCTTTGAAACGAAAGGCACAGAAGTTATAGTTCAATTTCCATCCATCCAAAAGTAACAAGCAGCAAGCAGCCTAGACTGATATTTTTAGAGACAATTTTGAGAAAGCCGTGCTATTTTGTGTGTGCGATGAGAATCCGGTGGTCTGTGAGTGACCCGTGGGTGTGTCAATCAGAGGCTCAGACTAATGCTTTTATAAATAAACTGACTAATCAGAAAGACACCAAGGCTTATCACGAACTTCCTGCAGAATGCGAAGACTGGATCTTGACCTAGAAGAGCTTCTGTTGCTCGTGGACTACTGAAGCCGTGGCCGTGAGAAAAGAAACCGCCAAAGCCATCATTCAATACCCACCACATTCCAGAAACACTTCCCACCTTCCAGCATCCATCACACGGGTGTACCACACACGAACACGACCACACTAAAACCTTCTGGACTTCAGCAGCGCTGATCCATCCTCCAGCTGCAAATAATAACCAACGCCTCTGCCCTTTGCTGTTCGCTCACTCTGTCATTCTTCATTTCCCATTATCCCATCAGAATGCGTTTCCCATCATCCCAACACTGGACAGTAGCAGATGATCATTCTCAGATTAGACCGTCATAAGTGTTAACATTTAAATAGTTAAAAGGAGACGATGTGTGTGTGACTTAGGTGTGTGTTTGTGTGTTGGGGCCAGCCTGTCTGCATGCCCCAGACTAATGGTCACTTTATCAGGCTGGCTAAGACATCCTCACGCCCGGGCAGACGTCCACCTGCTTCAGTCGTAACATGAGCCGTCAGTGAGGGAAAAATCAACACCGCATGCTTCAACTAAGAAAAAACAGTGTGTCTGTGTGCGTCTATATTAGCACCTCACTCTTTCAGGATATTGTAACATAGCATAGAAAAAATCATAACTAAGTCTTTCCGATAAAGCACTAGAAAATGTAGGCTTTTAGTGATATTGAATATATATATATATATTTTTTTAAATCAGAGGAATCACATATAAAAAATCCTTTTCAAATGAATAATCAAGGTATGTTTTCCACACTATTATCTGTTTGTTTTAATGAAGACAAAGGTTTTCATTTTATAATATATATGTGTGTGTGTGAATATATTTCATTTAAAAGCACCATTATGACATTAAAAAGAAATATTTGCTTATTATTGCATATAATTTTTTATTAGGACAAGACAGCATATTTTCAATTTTCTTATCTAATTTAATATTAAATATATTTATATAAAATATTTAATTTTTTTATGTTTATTTATATGCATTAATATGACAATAAACAGCAAAATTTGCATACACACATTTTTACTAAAACATTTAAAATATGAAAATGTCAGATGGGGACTTCCAAGAACAATTGTGAAAGACGACACAAAAGAAAATGTTTATTGTGTGTGTGTATATATATATATATACAATTGTTTAATTTAAAAACACCATTATGACAATAAAAATTAATATTTGCTAATTATTGCATATTATGAATGGCTGTTAGCACATTGAAGGTGACTGCTTACTAGTCAAAGTCAAAAGTACATCACAAAGTTGCTATGATATTCTGATCACGTAACGTGGCGTAACGAGAGAATGTTAAAATATGACTCTTATTTTTTTAAGCAGTTTTTTGCGCAAGACCTCACAAGTGTCAGGACCTCACAAACCATGGTAAAACGTGCCAAGACTTCACAAAACAGTACCGATTTCACCGCAATCTCAAAAGAATCTTGCGCAAACAAAAACATGCCCCCCTCAAAGGCGAGAAGACGAGCGAAGAAAAGAGGTTTGAAGAGCGAGAGAGCTGGGTGTTTGAAGACAGGCCGTGACAGGGCTGTGAAACGGAGAACACAGAGAGAAAGAAAAATAGAGGAAACCGAGAGGAGGAGTGTGTTTGTTCAGCCATTTAATAACCCCATTTAGAGCGACGAGTGACCTCAGGGTGCTGAAGGACGAGGGGTCACCGCAGAACTGACCATCTTAATGTTCCTCTTTCTAGCTCCTCTTTGTCTCTCTCTCACCAAACAAAACCGCTGGAATGCAAGTCCGGGTAGAATCGGGCAGTGGTGTCTGTCACTCAAAGCTACACTCTTAGAAATAAGGGCTCTTCAGAAATAGAAGGTTCTTCAAATTCTGCATAGAACCTTCAGCTTCTAAAGAACCATTTTTGTCCACATAGAAAAAGCACTTGAGCTCATTTACAGGTTCTTCAGATCAGAGTTATTAAATTTAAAGCACACAATGTTTTTTCTAATGAACCAGAGATTAATTCTCTGTGGGGTTATACTTTATTTTAAGGTGACGTAGTTACATTGTAATTTACTCAAATAGGTACTGAGTAATATTAATTAACTACATGTACTTACTATAGAGTTACGTTTAGGGTTAGTTACTTGTAATTATGCATAATTTACTGTTAATAATATAGTATGTACATGTAGTAATGTGTAATTATGTCACCTTAAAGTAGTGTTAAGATCCTTGCACACTGAGTCCGAAGTTTTCACATGCGTTTTTTCGCGTAATTGTCATTCGGTGGCTCCGAATTGTCAAAAATCCTCTCAAAATGCTTGATACCAATGTGAAATACGCAGAAAATCGAACGCGATCCGAATTTTTTCCCGTATTCATTTTTTAATGTGCGGAAATTTCGAACGATTTTTTGGAAGGACCTTTAACCTCAGTGGAAATTAAAAATGCTCTCCTCTGTCACTTGACTATAAAACTCTTTGTGGTTATAATTTGAAAATGTATTTTCATGCATACTAGAAGTTCTTAGATCATAAACCCATAAAAAATTGCATTGAGTTGTTCACATGGACACGTCAATTTACAAATGAGACCTTATTGTAAAGTTGTTACTGAAAACTTTTCCAAACCACCAACATTACACTAATTTACTCTGCATTTAATGCAATGTAAGATTAGTTTCATGGACGATTTACAAAATCCTGGTTTTCTCATGTTTAATAAACAAGGGGTTTGAATAGAATCAAACAATTTATGCAAGATTGATATGACAGATAAAAATCATTCTCATTACAAAGTTCTCATTACTGTACTTACCAAGTATAGACACCTTACTGAGGAACTCTTCATACATCTTCCTCTTCCTCAACGTGCTTCCCTAAAAAAACATTGAAGCAGCAGTTAGAAGACACATTGAGGACATCAGGTAACAGAATCTGCTGCCCTCTAATCAGTCTCTACGGAACAAGAATAAGAAACACAGCGCTGAGAACAAAGCCGGGGGACTTTCCTCAAACACACTGCTGAAGAAGAACTATAAACATACAGATTAAAGCAAAGTTTTGGCTTCCTTCTCTTTTGTTCCTAGTGTTGTCTTTTTCAGCTCTGTCTCTCTCTAATACTCAGATAAAACACACAGAAACACATTAAGTGGAGACGGTCCCATGGTTAAGAAAAATTACAAATGATCTTCTTTTTTGTCTCTATTGTTTCTTCTAGACCGGAATGAGATTAAATGGAGGAGAAATGGAGACTGAAGTCTCTGAGTTATTAACTAAACCACCTTCATATTTTGAGACAACGAAATGCAAACTTCCAGCCACTGACTGGCCGTGAAGATCTTCTCTTTTACGAGGTCAGTGACCTCTCCACCCCTGGTGTTTGAGAAGAAGATACAAAAACATCAGAAGAACATCTAAGATGGCCTGCAGACACTAAAGTGAGGCATGACAACGTGATCTACAGCGTTCCGGCAAGTGTTGGTCAAGCTTAATGGATTAGTTCACCCACATGTCCCAAATAAACAGTATATATTTTCTAAAGACAGACTCTGTGTAGCTTAAATAAGTGTCTGTGGAGATCCTTTTACTTGAGCAAACAAGAAATATTATCCATAGAAAAGTGAACTAAAGCTGCATTCTAGACTAGTGCATATTTATGTGTCTACTTAAATAACTGACCAAAATTCAGTGTTTAGCTTGCAAGTAAGTATGGGCAATATATTTAATTATTAATTATTTAGTAAGATAATAATAATAATAATCCATAATAAAAATAAAATATAAAAAAAACACTAACATTTATATATATTTTATATTTTCAAACATCATTTTAATAAAAAGCCTTTAAAATCATTTAATTGGAGAATTAGGGATAAAATAGCTAATAATAATAATAATAATAATACAAATAATAATAAATAAATACCGGTACATACATAATAAAAATCAAATTAGAGATGCACCGATATGAATTTTCTCAGCCGATACCGATAGCCGATTATTCGGAATGATATCGGCCGATGCCGATACCGATAGTTTGGTTTTCATAAGCACTTGTCTTCATGGCAAATTTATTCAAACATATATAATTAACAGTAAATAAGCTCCTGTCTAGTTTTTTTAACGCTAACTAACAAACGGATGACTTTCCTGAAGTAAATGCAACATTAAGTGATATTGTTCACAAGCTGTTTTATTGACATCTTTCCACGGTTGAAACACTGATTGTGTGATTACATGAGACATGATATGGATTTCGGTAAGTTGTACTGTATCTTTCAACTTACCTTCAGACATTCATGCTTGTTTTTCTAGATATAATTTGTATTAAAGTGGCCGAAAAGACTCGCGCTCCTGCTTGAACTGAGGAGCAACAGTGATCTGTCACATTTAAGAGCGTCAAAAAGCCATTTATTGTTTGAATTTCCTGATAAAATTGACAGAATTTGAAAGATGACACTTTGTTACTTTTTAGAAGTAACAAAGCACAAAGCTATTTGCGATTGTTGGATGAGAGGCGCGTATAGGGAAGTATATGGAAAACTGCAGATCTGGCAACCCTGGTTTGAACTAAGGGTGATTCATAGGGTCAAACAGAGCCTGCTTTTATGTAGCTGTTTTTAGCTGTTAATGCATTATTGTTGCATGAACTTGCCTTAACTAACTCAACACGAGAGATTTTCTTCACACAGTGTGGGTTGCAGTCGGTCATGTTTTACCGCACCATTTGATTGACAGGATATCATCGGCACTGATCATCGGCTGTTTTTAAACTGTTTCAAAACCAACATGAGTGTAGGTCATTTCACAGGTTCTCTCACACACATTATCAAACACACTGTGAAATATGACAATTTTATAAACAGCTTTATGAATTTCTGACTTATCTCTAATTGACTACAGCCACACACACACACACACACACACACACACACACACACACACACACACACACACACACACACACACACACACACACACACAAACACAAATCTTTTACTGGTTTAATTAAGAGCAGCTCAGCATAGCTGAAATCTTGACAGTATGTCTCTCTTCTCACAGAACTCGGTGTGTGTGTTGTTAAGAGTAAGTCTGCATGGTGAGTGCGTGTTTGCATAAGAAAGTGAGGAAGACACTAAAGAGAAAGAAAAGCGAAACGATGGCCTGACAGAAAAATCTAAATTGGTCCCTTGTCAGGCTCTGTTGAGAACAGTTTCCACGGAGGCTTGCAGGGCATTAGAAATATTCATTTATTCATTCCCACAACACACACACACAGACAAATACACACACTCTACAAACACAAACACTGCTACAGATGGAGCACTTGATGCAGATTACACTGTTTAGTGAGACAGAAAGTATTTAGTTCAAGAATACCAAAGGGTGGAAAGTTTGGTTTAGTTTTGAGAACGCCAACAGCACAATGGTCAAGAGTTTCAATCTGGAAAGTCATGGCATCCAATTGGCTCGTCATTTAAAGGGGTCATGAACTGGCTTTTTAAAAATGTTTTAATTGTTGTCTGAGGTCAGCTTATGACGTTCGCTTGGTTTTTACATTCAAAAACATCAAAATGAAAAAGTAATAGGCTATTTTCTACCCTGGTTTGGAGCCTAGCTCCTGAAACGCTCGGTTTTTATGGGCATGCCGCATTGAAGACTTGGAAGTAAACGCCCACTGCTATGATTGGATAACAGTTTTGCATATTATAATGAGTTTCACGTAATGCGCTGGGTGGGGCTAAACAGGCAGTGTTGAAGATGGCGTTGATCTTCTGCGGAGGCGGTGTTTGATACCCTTTGATCCCCACTTTGAAAAACCTGTCGTTCACTGTGTCCAATAAATTCACTTTTATTGGACTAACAAGGACGTTTTCAGTTCTGAAACTTACAGGATATTCTTATAGTATGATGACCTCTTATATGTCAAAAGCTCAAGGAAAATTTTATTTCTCAGTTCATCACCCCTTTAAAGGGACAGTTCAGCCTAAAATGAAAATTCTGAGTGTGTGAGTGTGTTTCTACCATAAGGATGCGTCGGTAGCTGTCTCGGTCTATGCCCCACAGCTTCAGGTCAGTCTTGGCTTTCACAGTAGCAGCTCGAGGAGTTCCATATATCAGAGCCAATTCTCCAAAACTACCACCCTCTCCGATACTGGTCACCCATTCACCGTTTACATACACCTGTGAACAGAAGGAGAAAGATCATTACATATTTCTGTATATCATACACATGAATATGAATAACTTGTATGGTTAATTGAAGACAACAGCATTAACTTCCATAATCAATTAGAACATTTGGGGCCATTTTTAGGAATATTATGATTGTCATGACAGATAAGTTCCCCAAGTTCCCCCAAATTTTCATTACTGGAATGTAAAATAAAATCTAATTTGCATTATAATGGATGTATTCTAAGGGATGGATTTTTCAATCCTGCTCCCGCAAGAGTATGTACGGCTCCAACTTGCTTCCGCAAAAAATATGTTAGATTATATGTTTGAAAATACCTAGAATATGTTAGAAACATTTTCATATCTCTGTGTCATGCTTATCTGTGAAATTCACCAATTGCACTTTGATTAAGATGATAAAAACAAACACTTGTTTTAGAATATGCATTGATGACCTCTACACAAAAAAAGGGACATTTAAACAAAAAGTAGAAAGGAACTGTTTCAATTTCATGTTATCTGAAAGGACTGACTGAACTCTCGTTTCATACTAATGCTAGTCAAGGGCATTCACAGTGAAGCAGGTGATCTGATAACACACAGCTCGCACCTTCTATCTTCCCAACCTTGGATCCTCTAGGGTGTCTTACGAGGAATTAGATAACACCTTGAGACTCTTTCCCCTGTTTTGTCTTTCATTTTGGCATTACGGTAAGATGCTACCGAAGAGAATATCTCACTGAATCTGTGTGTCAGCGTGTGGTTTTCAACAGCCACACGCATAGAAGAGCACAAAGAGCCTCTTTCTCACTTTCCACAGAGACTGATTGGGTTTCACCTGTGGACACACAATCCACTTGTTGATTTTATGAGGGGAGATAATAAAAAAAAAACGCTAACACACGGGGCAGAAATAAACGCTGGTCCTGCTCGGGCCAGGCGTTCTGCCAGCCATCTAAGACACATTCCACAGGTATCTCTGCTCTCCAGACCGGCCACTCGAGCAGGTTTGGGTCAAAGCCTCCTCAGAGATGGCCAACATGTCACTTAAGGTGAGAACTTCTTTGCAATAACCCTTCTATCTTCTATATTTCAGTCATTTTATTGGAACAACAGACAAAAAATAATGGCAAACATTTAAGGCTGCCGCAACCAAAGACTTTTCTAGTCGACTGGTAGTTGTTAATTTAAGCCATTATTTGACGTGCACAGCACAAGGCCAAAAAGCTTGCACAGCATACTGGCAAAAGTTATGATTATAATTATGTCGGGGGGAAAAGAAAGACGACGGTCAGAAATTTTTTATTTATTACTATACTGGTGTTTTCTGAGTTAGTATCGGCTGCAAAGATGATCATCATGAATGATGAAGCTGATGACGCTGACTCGTCATCTCCACAGTATAGATGCACCTTTAGGGAGAAATGCATGTTACGTTAAACATCATGCAGCAAGCGCTGTAGTAATTTAGCTCCCACACTCCACATGAGCATTTGGATATGTGGCTAATAATAGCTCATTTATCTATGTTAACCTTAAAGCGAGTGGCCATGTAAAGTGCCTAACATTAGGCTAGTACTCGCATGTTTCAAATGATAATTAATGTTTGAGGTCGATAATTAATTTGGATTTCTTGCTCGACATAATTACCACATGGAACAGCCATGTTACCATCTGTCTGTCATGGACTGCATGACTCCACGGAATGCCGATTCCTGAGGAGTTTGTTTTTCTGCTAATTTTGTTGGCCAAGCCTCTTCTCATCGACTAAAGTTTGGTTAACTATTAGGGGGCAGTCCTTGAAATATGACTTTAAGTGACTGAAAGTGAGAGAGAGTAAGCGAGCGTTAATGAATTCCAAATTTGAACACACTCTCGATTAGCATGCAGTACTAAGCGCTCCAAAGTCACAGGAGATTTATCCTTTCTGCTAATGAGAGACATCACGTCGCATTCAAGACGCATCTTGACATTCCAGCACGTTTGCGCATATGTCTGGGAGGTTTATGGAGCTGAACGTGCTCATGAGAAGTCCGTCTGTAAACATGTATTTTGCATGCGTTCGACAGCACTAGTGTGGCGTACAGTGGATTGAGCGAGCGTGGCTCTGTGCTCGGGCTCTCGGTGCTCTGGCTCTGACCCAAGAGCTCGATACGACACAATCTGATGTGGCAGGGACCCAGTGCTGACTCGACGCGCCCTCGGAGCTCATCCAGAGCAGAGGAGAAATATTAGCACTGATATTTCACACAGCCGATCACTAAGCACATACACAAGGAGAAGAGTCTCGAGACAAACAAGACTGGTAATAACATGAAGAATATATTAAGATACAGTGTTCAGATTCAGTCTGTGAAGGAAAAACAGGGTTTTTCTTACTATTTTAAAACAAAACAGCCTCACCATTCAAAATGGGCCAATTAGAAACTGTCAATGTTAAGATATGACTTCCCACTTTTATCAGGGTCAGTAAGATTTTTCTTTCCTCAAAGAAATTAATACTTTTATCCAGCAAGGTTGCATTAAATTGATCAAAAGTGACAGTATATACATTATAAAGACAATTCTATATATATATATATATATATATATATAAAATTCCATTTCAGTTAAATGCTGATCTTTTCAAAATGTCTATTTATCAAAGAATCCTGAAGAAAAATGCATCACCAAATTAGCATATCAAAATGATTTCTGAAGGATCATGTGACACTGAAGACTTGAGTAATGATGCTGACAATTCTGCTTTGATCACAGGAATAAATTACATTTTAAAATATATTCATGTAGAAATCAGTTATTTTACATCGTAATAATATGTCACAATATTACTGTATTTTTTATTACATAAATGCAGTCTTGGTGAGCATAAAAGACTTCTTTCGCAAAAAAAGGATAGTTTCTATTGATATTCACTCATGTTTACTATTCACTATTCAACAACTTGGTGGTTGTTAGTCTGTTCACATGTAAAGAGATAATTTACATATAGTAGAAAAATTCTAAGAGTCAAAGAGAGCGTGGAAAATGCTCATAAAAACGAATCTATGACTTCAAGAAGCCATAACTGACATTATAAATGGACTCTAGGGAAAAAATAAAATGCTAGAAAAGTGTGGAAAAGGTCCCTTTTAAATAAACAATCATATTTACTGATAAACCAAGAATGGGGGAAGGAAAATACTACAGATTCCCAGGGTGATAAAAGCAAGTTCTCAATAAATCATATGCTTTAAAGAAAATCTACTTTAAAGCTTCTTTAAAACAAAACAGGGAAATGGATTCTCTGTGGAGATAATGACACATCACTTCTCTTGAACTTTATCCATGCCATCTTTGGGAAGGCAAGACAATGGCAGTCAGTGTTCCAGTTTTCTTTAGTGTTAAAAGAGGCCAGTGGGTAAGAATTTTTTTTATTTTTTTTTTATCATACAGACCTACTATAATATGTAGGTCTATATGATAAGATGTTTCAGAAATTGTCATATCCTAATTGTGTGAACGTCACGGGGTTCCATTCCCAGGTTACATTTCAACGCAAAGTCAATAAGGGAAAAAAACATCATTTTAAATCTTGCACATAAGAGTAAATTGGCACATTTAAGCACATTCCCATCTCAAACTTTCATTACTGTACTGATTTTTATTTTAAATATTATTATTTTGTATATTTATGAATTAGCATAAAATACAAAAATATCAATATGTATAAATATATAATTTGAAAAAATAATAAGAATGAGATTTTTTTTTTTACGCTAATAAAAATATGGGGGGCTGAATTGTCATTGCAACAATTATTATTATAATTTTTTTGTTGTGATTCACCCCATTACATGTGTTATACTGATAAATAATATTGCAGATGTAGATGAATCAATCCCAGAGTATCTGCTCACTGCTGTGGCGGGCCTTAAAGTATCCCTATTATGATATTTTAAAGGTTCCTAATTTTCTGTTGGAGGTCTCCTATAATATGTCTACATGGATCCAACGTCAAAAAACACTTTAATTTTCACATAATATACATTCCAGCATAACCTCTTTTCTCACAGTGTCTGAAACGGTTCGATAAATGATTGACCCCTAAACCCCTCCTTTCCGAGAGTCTACTCTGCTCTGATTGGTCAGATGGCCCAGTCTGTTGTGATTGGTCTACTGCTTACAGCACGTGTCTGAAAACAAAATGGCCATTACCGTAATATGAATTTCAGCTCTGGATCTTCCTCAGCACTTGATATACAGTGATGCGTAAAAGTAACGATGGCGTCAGTTTTAACATATCAATTCACGCCCAGATTCTCATCCTTTGGAAGTGCATCAAAGTGCATTTACTTTCGCAGCACAAAAAACTCTTCTAGGTCTCAGCTACAACTACAGTGTTTGAGGGTCAAAGTAGGCGTTGTTCGCAAGGCAGCCGATATAGACCATAGGTGGGCTCGAGCAGGAAGTGAGACTGGAATTACTGACAACTCGTTTCAGGCAGTTCAGAATCTGTTCTTTCTTTTGGGAAACAGTAAGTCCATTTATCGTGCACTTTGATCTTTAAAACTTTGCAGACCTTTCACACTCACAAACAGCTGTATTATACACCGCATGAAAGGTAAAATCAGAAAAAGCATTATAGTGCATATATACAGTGAAGTCAGTTTCATGCGTCTATCCTGATAAGCTGCACATACAAGTACATGTATGAGTTTGACTGTAGAAACAGGTATGAAAAACTGAACTCACATCAACTTCTCCTTGATCAATCACATAGAAGTTGTCTCCTTCATCACCTGAGAAAGAAATTAGAAAATCGTGAGTTTATTCCAATCAACCAACTTCAGGGAAAAGACTACAGATATACACCTTTTTCCCTCCTGTTTTTTATTTTTTTATTTTGCTTAGTAGTGGAAATCTACATTAAAAAAAACTGAACATACTCTATCATTCAAAACTTTGGGGTTGGTAAGATTTTTCAATGTTTTTGAAAGAAGGCTCTTATGCTCACTATTTTAAATCCATTAATATATGAGCTAAAAGTTAATTCTGCAACCTTTTAAGAGTCCCCACAGATAACAAAAATGGACTAAAACCCACAAAACTCCCATTTTAATTTCATGGGACCTTTAAATTCAGGATGGAAAGGAGGAAAAGATAAATAATTTTGTCTCTTTCCCAGATTCCATCCCTTTCCAACTCCCAATTTCCCAAGAACACATCCGTGCATATCAAAGATAAAAGATGGTACACCACTTTAAAAACGTCACCACCTCCCAGGACAGTGTCATCTAAATGATTCCCAGGCTTCATCTTCTACACCCCATTTGAGAGTTTAATGGACGGTTGGGCGTGCCAGAAGCCACAGGCTCTGATCAACATTTCCAAGTTAAAGGCCATACATAAAGCATTTCTTTAGGCTCAGAGGGTCTTTGAGGTTTAAGTGTGTGTTGAAGTTGGTGTTTGGGATCCTGGTAGCAAGTGTGTGTGTGTGTTTGTGTGAGCCGAAGAGTTAAAAGAGTCCGTGATCCGTGCGCTGCCGAGTTCACGCGGGTTCACAGGGCTAATTAACACCGAACACACTAAGCGCTCGTAAATCACACAAGCAATTTATCTTAACACACTCACCGTTCGCTAGTGCCCTCTCCCTCTCTTACTCGCCGTCTCTCTCTCTCTTTCAACCCATTCAGCTCATTTTTCTTAGTATTGTTCCTGTCTTCCTGTCTTTTATCACCTCTGCTCTGAAGTTTCTGTTTTTTGGCCAACAGATCCTTGAGTCACAGAGTGCAGTCAAATATTTGACAAGAACAAAAACACACACATGCACACTTCTACACACACACACAAACTTTGTACATTCCTAGATCTACTTTTATGGGCAATCTGTCCATGTTAGATAAATGCTTTGAAACTCGGTTTCAAGAACTGCATTGCACAGAGAGTGCAATCTCAATTACTTTATGAACTCCACATGAAACCAAAAAGAGCTCATTGTTTGACTATAGAAAAAAAACGCTCATCACCCACCGCTCCTTCTAACTAAAACAATCTGCAATGCATTTGGTCTTTTGATAATGATTTCCTTAGGTTTGCACTTTTGTATTTTGCACTGCATGCACTGAATATGCACTGCAAGTACATAAAAGTAATATAACATTAAATAGAATCGAAAACACAGGTACACAAGTACATGACCACAGACACCTTTAGCTACGCAAGCTTGCCGTTATGTTCCAAAATACTGCAATATTAAGAACAATTGGAGTATATCATAATAGGACCATTTAGATTGTAGTAAAATGATTCCCCAGATGTTATCATTACTTAACCTTAACCATACATTATCCTCCATTTAGAGGATACAAATTTAAAAAATGTTTAACTTAGCTTTATTTATTTATTAGCTTTAATTCCTTTGAAGGCCTGCCAATGTCCAATACAATATTTAAAATCCAACCACTATAAGGTAAACTATCTCCACCAGTATTCCTGCTGTAATTATGGCAAAGTTGCTTGTTTTCCACAGTTTTTATTAATTGGAAACTCTGAGTGTTGATATATTAATTGACAATTCATTTTGTGATTCCAGAAATGTAAAAAAAGTTATGTTAAAAAAAGAAAAAAGAAAAAAAAAGAAAAATTAAATTACATTTAAAAAGATATTGAGGGGAGAACAATTTTTTTACATTTACATTTTGATTGAATGTTTTTTTTAAGCATTTCATTTAAAGTTATATTATTTAATACATAACATATTTTAATATTAATTATATTTATTTAAAAATATAATAATAAACAAATTAATTTAAAAAACAATTTTTTATTAAATCTAAATAATATAAATTTAAGTCATCCTTCAGGCCCTTGGATGTTTTCTGTGTGTGTGTGTGTGTGTGTGTGTGTACAGGTTTGACTATGAGGTCCAAAATGTCCTCACTATTCAAAAATGTGAAACCTAGTGACCCTGACATCACTAGTTAAAAGGCCTTTTTTTGCACAGGTTTTGTATAGGTTTTTATGAGGGTTATGTTTAGGGCTAGGGTTCCGGTTAGGTGATAGAAAATAACCCGATATAAAAACAACAGAAGTCCAAATTGATGTCCTTACTAATATAGTGTGTGATAAACTACAGGTGTTTCTATATACTGTACCTTGCTGGATTACCGTTTCCCCTGCGATGTGAGTGACCGGGAACATGGCATCAAATATGTCACTGGGGGGAAAAAAGAGATACATTCGATTATTCTATCATTTAATTATTGGTCATTCAAAAACACAAATACAATACTCTGAATTCAGTTCAATAGTAATATCAGTGTTATCTTTACAGCTGGAATAACAAGTGACGAGTACATGCTGTAGTCACAGAGATCAAACAGCACGGCCATGTCAACGCTACTGTATCACAAGCTTCACCTCATGTCATATGGCTTCTTTTCGCCATCTCCACAGAAACACGTTTTACAAAACTGTACACAAGACAACAAACAGTGAATGCTCAATATGTGCTCTTCCCGGGGCACACACCTTCAAATAAGAAATAACCGTGCCTGTGTGAAGGCAAAGAGTGTCGTTAGTGTTACAAGTTTATGACCTTGATAATGCACTTCCATTCTTTGTCTTTTTTCGGCAGCTTCTGGAGTGTCAGTCACTACACATGACCCCTGACTCTGTTCCCACAATACACCTCTCCCGTTACTGCTGCCGGCTGTAAGCAGTGTTTATTCGCTTGTGCTGCTGTTGTATTGTCAATGCCTCTGTAGTTGTATTTATGCCATGTTTACATATGTAAATATACTTGACATCTCCTCAACAAGCCGCATGACTTGAGGAATCGTTCATGTCTGTAACGCAAACAGTGTGGGATGAGTTACTAACTAGTGTTGTTTAGTATTATTTATAAACTATGGTAGTATTCATTAATTAACATTTATTGGTATATTTAAATTTTCAGTAATTTTGTTGTGATTAGTTACTTTATTAGTTTTGTTATATTTAGCTTTTTAAAGAAACCTTTAGCTTGTTTAATTCTTTTTAGCTTAAAGGTATAGTGGAGGATTTTCTTTTTCCGGGTGGATCATCAAGACTATTGGTCCTCCTAATTGTCAATCATTCTGGTGATATGTTTACGTAAGGCCGTCGTACGTGCTCGTCCTTTCTGCGCATGCGCACTTTCAGGTGTATATGTGTGGTGAGCTACGGTTTCAGCCATTCATTGAAGCTCGCCGTTCTCACCGGGTTTTTTCAAAATGTCTGAGGGTCGCAAGAGAAAAAGTGTCTATGAATTGTATGACAAGAAGAGAAAGGCCTCTGAAGAAAGAAACAAGACCAGTGTTTTTGGGAGAATATTTCACACGCTGGCGTGCGCTAAAAGCACAGGTTGGGCTTCCCACTGATCCCTCAGTCGCGAAGTTTCTACTCCACAGGTAAAGTTTTTGGCATGCTATTTGGAGAAATCCATTTAAAATCACTGCTAGTAAAAGTTAATGTAAGCTATGATTAGCGATGCTAGCGTTTAATAGGCGTTCCCTCTCGGGAGCAGGTAAAGTGTTGCGCATGTGCATTTTTTCAAAAAGTGGAGAGGGCGGTTCTTTTCTAAAATTCGGGAAAATCCTCCGCTATACCTTTAACTTTTATTTCAGTTTTAGTAATTTAGTACTTCTATATTTATATTATATACCTTCTGTACTTCTATCAAATTTAGTAAGTTAATACTTTATGCTTAAGTAAGTTTTTCATCTATTATTTATACTATTTTTATAGCAACTTTATTTCAAATATGATTTTTAATAGTTATAGATTTAATTTTAGTTGAACAATAACACTAGTGACCAATAGTGCCAATAGTACCAATAGTGACATTAGCAAACACCACTAATAATCCAACTAAGGCAGGGCTTAAAATTAACACTCGTCAAGCGCCAAATGCGAGTAAAATTGTGTGTAAAAACGGTGTTGGCGAGTATATGAAACAGTGTAAATTCCCAGTTGGCTGGTAACATTTTTATGAATCCTATCAATGCAATATTGAGATAACATGGACGTGAACAAACATGAAAGATGCTTGGGACAGTTGATGGGCCAGTGACTTTCATCGTCATGAAAGTTTAAGCCTTGCCAATTCAAGCACAAGAAGATGCGAAAGGGAACTCAAAATTTGTGTGCAAACATCTGAAAAGCGCAGACAGAAATCCACTCACTGCTCTAGGCTGAACAGCTCTTTTAACTTTAAGGATTAATATGTATTTCATGGCTGGTAAAAAAATATTTATGGCCAGTAAAGTCACCAGCCATTGGCAGGTGTGGCAAAAAGTTAGTTTTAGACGCTGAACTAAGGCAAACAAAACATGTAGGAACATCAAGCGGTTGTCAAAATAAGTTCCTTTGAGTTCATATTTGTGAATATAAAAGTAATTGCATGCATTGTACTTCAGAGGAAACAGTAATGCAATAATTAGAGGCATTGAAGCTCATATTCCAGTCTTGAGAGCAAATAATGGAGCATCTGGTAGGTGGTCTTCAGTCACAAGCACTTGGTTTTAGAAGTTTACTGAGTGTAAAGGATGTTTATTTAAAACGTTCCTCCACGAGAGCACTCATCAGTTGTCTGGCTGCGGGGATTCCCCGGTACTCAAAGCCATTCACAACCCCGTGGCGTTACTAGACTTACGCTTTCAGAGGGAGATGATGATGACGGCTCCCTGGAGAACTGAACCGCTGCTATTTCAGCGACGTAAAGTGGTTAAAACAGCGCTGTGAGTGGCTATTAAATGAACCAGGATGGTTAAGCTCAAAGTATGATGTCACGGAGTATGATGTCAGATGGAGGAAAGATCAGAGGAGAAGTCTTGAGGTAAAGGGACTGAGAAGGTGGCCGGTGATGAGCGGTGGTGAGACTGGTCTTGAATTTGAGAAAGGAGTGGGTGGGAAGTGTTTGAGAAGACTGCAAGGTTGGAGGAGGAAAGAAAGCTCTTGTAGCTCAACTAGTGGCGCTAGCAACGACAAGGTCATAGGTTCAATTTTCCAGAAACAAACTACTGGTTCAAAAGTTTGGGGTTAACTTCTTTCTTTTGATCCTGAATAATCACTTACAACAATATTTGTACATATCCAATATCTGGACATCTGACCTATGTCTAAACATGTGTAGCGATTGGATCATTCTAGTTAGGGAGGGAGACTGACGTAAACACAGACATCGAATACGAGTCATGTCTTGTGAAAGTAAACAGGAGGGACAAAAAAAAATTAATAAGGTCAAAAGATTGGATCTATGCATAAAACCTCCACAGTCTTGGAGATAAGCAAGCGCATATTTAATAACCAATGCTTATTTCCAAGCCATAAGTTGAGAAAAAATTTAAAAAAATTCAAGAAAAAAGACATTGAACATTTTTATTCTCTTCAACCAACTGTTTGAAATGCACACACAGGATTGTGGGATATCATAGACAGCATCCTTGTGTTTTGGATGCTGGTGTTCCCACAAGGTTATTTTAACCAGCAAGAGCACCAGGGTCAAAAAGATCATGCTGGATGACTATATTTACAGCTGGGTCCACCGGATATACTGGCACTAATGTGCAAAAACCAGTCTGGACCAACATAAGCTGGTGTTTTGAGCAGGGGAAGGAATTAAAAACTGGAGAGGTAGACAGCAACATGAAAGGGAACAGGGGTTTCGTCTGAACCTGTCTACAAATGTGTGGGAGGAGGAAAAGTTACTGAGTGAAAACATAAGTTTTGAGGAGTTTAGAAGGAGATTAGAGGGCAGTGGGATACATTGAAGAACACGAGATGTGTCACTGTGGATGTTGAAGACACTATGTATGATGTAGTAGAGCGTAGTCTTCTGGGAAAAGCCTGAGTGAGTAAAGTCTTCAAAGTTCACATCCAAAAACCACAAACTGATAGAGTGAGTGATGTTCACTGCTGTCAATGAATCAGCGGCTGATCAGCTGCTGGGTGTGAGAGAAGACGTTCTGTTTGATGACGTACCGCCAATGCAGCAAAATACACTAGCATTCAAAGTTTTTTTTTTTTTATAGTTTTATACTAATTAATGCATTAAATTGATAAAAAATGACAGTAAAGACATTCATAATGCTATTTCTTCTTCAAGAAAATACTGTGCTTCTGAACTTTCGGATAAAAAATTCATAAGAAATGTTTCTTGAAATGTTTCCAACCCCAAACCTTTGAATGGTAGTGTAGCTCTAGCAATGTTTTGGGGGTGAAATACAAGACAGTCCAAGAATTTGGTCTAGTTTACAGCTTATTCTGTTCAATAATCGCTTTAGACAGGGAGAGACTGACCGAAGCTACTAATCAAAGCTTGTGTTGCTTTTACATGCCACTTAGGGCCAATTATATTTTGTTGAAGATACATCATAAGGAAGACATGAGATGACATTGAGCGTCTGCACAGCGGTCTGTAAATGACTGTTTTCATGTGCATACGCGTGACCACAAAATCTAATGAGGCTCCTAAATCATCACCCCTTCTTTTCTTCTTTAATTGATTCTCACACTTTCAAAGGGAAAGTGTTAAAAGCACCAACATTAGGTCTCCTTTATTTGTTCACACAAGCCTGAGCCTGCCTTATCCTCGTAAACGTCAAGAGAAAAACACAGCTAAATGTGCAAACTCTTTAACAGATGATATCAAAATTAAAATGTGCACTTTGCTTTAAGGCAGCTGAGGTAAGGGGGTGTTTTGGAGCCCACTGAGAAAAAGGCATGCAGGTTAGAAACAAAATTAGGGTGAGAAAATGATGATAAAAAAAAAATTAAAATTGCGAACTCTTGCTTCAACACTTGAATGACGTAATTTTGACTTAATCATCAGTGAAGTTACATCAGAGGAAGAGGAATGTCTGGTTTAGAGCATCTGATTGTGACACTTAAACCCAGAACGTCTGCATGTCCTCTGGGTGTTTATGTTTCATGTGCAAGTTGAAGCTGCTACACACTCAGTGATAGTTCAACCCAAGAATGAAAATTCTGTCATCAATTACTCACCATCATATGGAGGCTTGTTTTCTCCACAGAATAAAACATTTTAAAAGATAATTGCGACTTTTTTATCTCACAATTGCGACTTTACATCTCACAATTCTGACTTTATAACATGCAAATGCGACTTTATATATCGCAATTATTCTGGGAAATAAAGTCAGAATTACTGCATGATATAAACTCGCAATTGCATGTTATAAAGTCAGAATTGCGAGATATAAACGTACAATTGCGAGATATAAACGTACAATTGCGAGAAGTAAACTCGCAATTCTGACTTTAAAACACACAATTGCGACTTTATATCACGCGATTCTGAGCTAAAGAGATGGAAACTCGCAATTGTGAGAAAAAAAGTCTGAATTATGAGATAAAAAGTCGCAATTACCTTTTTTACTTTTGATTCTGTGGTGGAAACAAGCTTCCATACCATCATGTCGTTACAAACCCATACAACTTTTATTTACCATCAGAGCACGAATTAAGATATTTTTTATGAAATCTGAGAGATTTCTGTCCCTCCATTTAAAGTCTATTAAACAAAAACTCTATGTATGTTCACTGATCAATGTTTATATGTGAATATAACTGTTTCTATTCCCATATAAACTGTTTATGGCCCACTCTATAAGACTATTTGCACATGAACTATATTTAGTATAAACAGGTATAAAAAAAACACTAAAGAAGTCACATCTCACTGCAACAAGAGTGAATCGTTCACTTAAAGCTGCTCTAAGTGATGCGACGCGTTTTTTAGGCCCAAACATTTTTTGTCACATACAGCAAACATCTCCTCACTATCCGCTAGCTGCCTGTCCCCTGAACACACTGTAAAAAAACACGGTCTCTCTAGACACCACAGGCTCCACAAACGGCAACAAAAACAAACTGGGCTCACCCGCACCACGAAACACAACAAACAGTGCTCCAGCCAATCACCGACAAGAAGTATTTGAGGGGTGTGGTTTGGGGGTTAGTGCGCATGCACATGAAGGGGGTTTGTGGAGGAGAGAGAAGCATGAAGAGGGAAGTTTGAATTATGGCCGACACACGACCAAAGAGACGACGTTTCGATGAACAAATTGCAAAGAAGAGGGACAAGGATAAGGAACGCACGAAGTCCCGAATTTACATCGGAAAAACCTTTTGAAGGTGGCGAGAACTCCGCCGGCAGAAGGGCTTCCGATCCGACATTCAGTTGCTCTGTTTTTGCAGAACAGGTAAATCCATTTTTCTTTCTAAACTGACGTTCATGTTCGCCAAACCAACACAAGGATGTAATTAGCTAGAACTATGCAGTCAGCGTTAGCTTTGGTGAATACAACATACGTTTCTAGCAGCGATCAATCTCTATTGTAAATGATCAAGCAAATTCACAGTAGGGCGACAATTTGTGTGAATGACTGTTTTCACCCACGGTTTGTTATGAATTTGAATGTTCATTTATAGGCTATTGACAACTTTGACGCCGCCGCCGTTGTTTATGCTCACTGGGAAACGCGAAGCTAACGTTATCTTGCTATTATTGCGTCCTTGTATGGGAGCTAACGTTATAACCTCAGGTGGCGAAACGATTAAGATAATGTTTCTCTTTTTCTGCATTCTGTTCTGCAATATATAAAAGCATTTATCTAACTTGGTGACATTACACATTGAATGAAGTATCAGTAAAACTTAACTTTGTTTGTAGTGACTATTTTGACTTTCCTTTATGCCGGAAGGGAGGGGAGGAGGGAGGAGACGGGATGAGGAGGAGGGAGGGTCTAGCTAGCCTCCGTTTTGTTTGACAACAATTCGAATGTCAACAAGAAGTTACGACTCCCGGGATCGCTTAGAGCACCTTTAAAAACATGGCTTTATGGTAATTTATGGGTGAAACATATTAGGTGCCACGTGTAAGCTGACTCAGTTTGTAGACTAAATGAATTATGTGATACAAACTGCACTATCTAATGATTTCATTACATTTGAATAAACAAAATGCATTTCATGACTGGCTGTGTGCATTTCAATTATTATGACCGCCGCTAGCGTAGCTAGCCGGTCATATAGGGATTGTCAAAGTTTTTTTTTTTTTTTTTTTTGTCACCTTACTGAATTTTTCGTCAACGATACCAGGGACACCGAAGCACCGGGGAACATGAAATTTGGTGGGCATGTAGCCCCACTAGACTTCTAAGGAAAAATTTCGTTTGGTCCCCGGGGGCCACTCCCCCCCCGCGCTGGGCCCCCCCAAACCCCCAAAAATGCAGTTTTTCCTAAATAACTACCTGAACCGTGGCACCGAGGATGAAGAAATTTTTATGGTATGTTGGTCTACTAGACTTTTACGGAAAAATTTCGTTTGGTCCCCGGGGGCCACTTCCCCCCCCGCGCTGGGGCCCCCTTAAATTTTTCATCAACGATACCAGGGACACCGAAACACCGGGGAACATGAAATTTGGTGGGCATGTAGCCCCACTAGACTTCTAAGGAAAAATTTCGTTTGGTCCTCGGGGGCCACTCCCCCCCCCGCGCTGGGCCCCCCCAAACCCAAAAAAATGCAGTTTTTCCTAAATAACTACCTGAACCGTGGCACCGAGGATGAAGAAATTTTTATGGTATGTTGGTCTACTAGACTTTTACGGAAAAATTTCGTTTGGTCCCCGGGGGCCACCTCCCCCCCCGTGCTGGGGCCCCCTTAAATTTTTTTCGTCAACGATACCAGGGACACCGAAACACCGGGGAACATGAAATTTGGTGGGCATGTAGCCCCACTAGACTTCTAAGGAAAAATTTCGTTTGGTCCCCGGGGGCCACTCCCCCCCCGCGCTGGGCCCCCCCAAACCCCAAAAAATGCAGTTTTTCCTAAATAACTACCTGAACCGTGGCACCGAGGATGAAGAAATTTTTATGGTATGTTGGTCTACTAGACTTTTACGGAAAAATTTCGTTTGGTCCCCGGGGGCCACTTCCCCCCCCGCGCTGGGGCCCCCTTAAATTTTTCGTCAACGATACCAGGGACACCGAAACACCGGGGAACATGAAATTTGGTGGGCATGTAGCCCCACTAGACTTCTAAGGAAAAATTTAGTTTGGTCCTCGGGGGCCACTCCCCCCCCGCGCTGGGCCCCCCCAAACCCAAAAAAATGCAGTTTTTCCTAAATAACTACCTGAACCGTGGCACCGAGGATGAAGAAATTTTTATGGCACATCAACCTAGCCCATAATCACTCATTTGTGATTTGCGCCCCTCCCATAAAAAATGAAAATGCAATATTATTCTGCTTTAATCGCCCCTATCTTCAGTGGAGATGTTCAGAACTGCACCATATTTCATGTGTATGATTAACTTGACAACCTCTGGGGGTATCCTCTGCTAAGTTTTGTAGAATTTCATCCATGGGGGGGTATAAAATAAATTCATTTATGTGCACATTTAGTGACTGTACACTCATCGGCCTGTAGATGGTGCTGTTGAGCGAAGGGTTGCTGGTTTAGGATGATACTGTCACACACACACATGCAGGAATACAAACAAACGCAAGCATGCACACACACTGACATCCACACGCACAGACACACACCCATACACACACATACAAATCCACATGCACAGACACACACACACACAAACACACACGCGCACACATGTACGCACACATACATACACGCACAGACACACACACACACACACACACACACACACACACACACAGACACACACATACACAAATACACACACATACACACACACACACTATTACTTTTTTTAGGTATATACATAAACACGCAATACAGCCAAATTACTCCACGTCATTTATTTTTGTGGAAAGCCAGTGCAGGCCTGAGCGGCGGTCATATTTTATACCGCGATGCGGTACATCTAGTTTTACACTATTTTTATGTTTTTGAAAGAAAAGTCTCTTCAAAAATACAGTAAAATCAATAATAATGTGGAAAAATATTACTATTTAAAATAACTGTTTTCTATTTGAATATATTGTACAATGTAATTTATTCCTGCGATCAAAGCTGAATTTTCAGCATCATTACTCCAGTCTTCAGTGTCACATGATCCTTCAGAAATCATTCTAATATGCTGATTTATTCAGAAACATTTCTGATTATTATGAATTATGATTATTATTATTATTATTAATGCAAAAAACAAATCAGGATTCTTTGATGAACAGAAAGAACATCATTTATTTGCTATATGCATCTTAGAAAATGCACATTTACATTGACACAACGCACTTGTCTTTTGTCTTTTGTCTTGTCAAAATGGCAAAACATCCACATGCGAATGTGTTTATGAAGCGCCGACCCTGTTTCACAACAGATAGAAAGGGACAAAGTCAGACTGATAAAGCGTCATTAACAACTTTGCTCGGGATTATCAGTGATTTCCCTGTATCAGTATCACTGTAGGGTGGAGAAAAGCACACCCACTAACATAAACGTATATAAACACACACACACACACACACTGCTCTTATCAATCATGAGGAGCAGACGTGTAGATCTGTTTATCCACACTGCAAAGGGTTGCTATGAGGCAGGGAAAACCCAGTTTAATTGGCCACGAGCTACGTGTTTTTATGTGTAACATCGCAGCTGTTTTGGACACACTTTTTCCTTTGGGATCCATCTGTCTGTCTGAGCTCGGAGTATGCAGTCTATCTGTCTAGTCTATACGTCTGTCTATCTCCCAGTCCGTCTGTCTTCCTTCAGTGATGGATGGATTCATCGACAGTAACACCCACACTGAATCCAAGCCAAAGGAGTCAAGCTCGAATGATTGGCTGGCTGTCAGAAGCATCTCTTAAATGTAATTTAATCAGCCTCTTAAAAGGAAAATGAATGAATATTTATAGTGTTGATGAGGCAAGCATCAGTGTTACCCAAAGAGTACCAGCCAATGAGGTTTAACGGCAAGTGTGGCAACCTCATCCTGCACGAAACACACAAAAACACCTCACACGTTGAGGAAAACCAGCTGAAGTAGACAGTGGGCTTTGAGGCAGGAAAAAGAAAGAATGCAGGAATGTTTGGGAGGGAGGAAAGACAGCAGAACAACAGGAGGAAGCCAGAGGAAAAGAGAGACAGACTGGGATGGAGGGAAGGAGAAACAATGGTAATAATTGTCAGTTTAAGACAGTTGAATCCACTGTTAAGCTTCGGCATACAAAAGAAAATCAACACGACACCAGTGAGATTAAAAGTAGAGCAAATGGACATTGTAGCAGTATTTCACAACATTAGTGTTTTAATGTAGTTTTGATCAAATAAAAATAGAGTCTTGGCGAGCATTAAAGACTTGTTTCCAAATCATTTAAAAATCTTACTGACCCCAAGCTTTTGAACGGTAGTTTCACTCACTGTATGTCAACAATTGATTGATTTTTGTTTTGTTTTGCTTTTAGTTTGACTGAACAATCGATTTTATTTCTCCTAAGGAATCTAAGACAAATTTAAGACAATGTTGATACTTGGTCAAACCCACATTAATTCTCCTGAAATATGAAAGATCAACATCTGAGCAATACGGTTTCCTTCCAGGTCAGTATGATATTGCAAAATGGAAAAATTTGATAAATACTAAGCGTTTGTGTATCCTTGCATATTTGGCACACATTATCAAGTTAAAAAGTTACAGATTATTACACTGTCCAAAAAAAGGTCAATAAATCAAACTGAGGAAATCCAAATGTCTCTCCCCACATTTTATTATATGCCAATTTCATGTCTTTGATATAGCAGATTAACAGTATAGTATGAAGTAAACTTTTTCTTTCAAGCATACATTTCTACCTTTTGGGGTTTTTCTCTTCTATGGTTTAAACCTACAGCATTTGGGTTATGGATCTTCTTTAACCACTTAACCTCTCTCTTCCAAGCAATTATTTATCTTTCTCTGTTGGTTTAAGTACAAGTGTTTGAAATGTCAAGGTTTTCACCTCAAAATTAAAACAACAGTTCTTTCTTTCTTTTGCTTTCTTTTCTTTTCTTTTTCTTTTCTTTTTTCATTATACAACTATTTTTGTTGTGAATAAACTTGGTTGATGCTGAAAAAGAAGATGTTCAGACAGGATGATATGGGGATAGGTTGTCATCAAAATAAATATTTAAAAATAAATAAATCTTAAAGGCACTTAAAGAGGTCTTGATTTTGGGTTCATGCTTGAATGTTCAAAAAACACATTATTTTATACATATTTGACATTGTTGCAGCACCAGTCTACACAGTCTGTCCCTAACGCTCAGGGGTGTGTTTCCCAAAAGCATTGTTAGCCAACTATGGTCGCAAGTTCCATTGTTATATAGTTCAACGAGTCGGTGTTTCCCGAAAACATAGTTCCAACAAACATTTGCAAACAGCATCGCAAAGTTGTGTGGTTGGAACGACAGGTCTCGAGCTGTGGTTAGAAGCATAGTTTCTTGTTTGCATGACACGTGGACTTAATAAATCCTTGTCGTGAGCAAAATAAGCAAGCTGACATTCAGTGCAGTCTATATATTTTATTTAGAATACATACAAATGTAATTTACATCTTTTAGTTTGTCAAGAGATTTAAAGCGTTGTTTTTGAAGAGTGCGCATGTGCGAACGTGCTCTACTAGGTAAGAACGATCCGATGATTGAATCTGGAAATAAAGCAAAATAACAGAGAAAAATTGAGAAATAGTCCTCAGATGTCATGTGCGTAATTTATAGCGAAACATCGAGCATTAATTCGATCTCGAACAGATTCATTAAAAGTAGTTATTACTCCAACAGATGCGTGACATCATTTACCAAGGTGGTTGAACGATCAATTTGCAACAATATGGTTTCGGGAAACAGTCGTGACTAGCTAGTTGATTTCTTCAACGATGCATCGTACTATGGTAGTTAAGCAGCGAGTTACGTCGTTGTACGGGAAACGCACGCACCCCTATTTATTTCCTGTCTCTATGAAGCCCCTTCCTCAGAAAATCACAATGTGCTCTGATTGGTCAGCTGGACCAGTGTGTTGTGATTGGTCAACCGTTTCGAGCGTGTTTGGGAAATGTCACAGCCCTTACCATAACCGCTAGTTTCAACACACTACTAACTCAACCAGGCCTCGCCCCATTTTTTGAGTAGGCCTGGGCGGGAATTATTTAAATGAGGAATATTGTGACATGTTCGTTCCCAGAAGAAAACGCAACACTACAAAGGAGGCGTTTCAGAGAGGCACTGATATAGAGAATAACTACTTCAGGAGTGACTGTGCTTTGTAAATTTGCAGACTTTTTTCATGCTCATACAGCAACATTACACATTAAAAGTTGAGAATGTAAAAAAGCATAATAGGTCCTCTTTAAAATAGGCTTACGTTTTCTTATTCAAAATATAATTATTTCTTATTTTTTCTTTTTATTTTGAGGTGAAATGTGACCCTCGGAATTTCTTCATGAGAGTCTCCCTTTTGAACCACAGTAGAGAAAAGGAAAAACAAAAAGTGTTGACAGGACAGAGGCTCCGTCTTTCTCACATGTCCAGATCACAAGGATGACCGTCTCACCTACACACACTCAGACAGGAAATAAAAACAATATAAAAAAATTCAAAAGCAAACTAAAGTGTCTGACATTTCACAGGAAGAGCTGCCTGTCTTGGAATCATTTGTTTCTCTATTTCCAGCAGAGGAAAAGGGGAGATGTGTTTGAAGAGGAAAGCTCAGCACAAATATCTCACCCCCTTTTGTCCAGTTTTAACGGGAAAGGCTGTTTACACTGCTCACAGGAGGAGACGAGAGGAAAAGAGGCCTAAAAGTGCTGGAATTGCATTTACTGGAACAAATTTAGAAAGGCAGCGCAGACAGATCCAGCTTCTACTGATTATTCTGCACACATTGCATGGCATACAGACACCTGGACCCTGAAGTAGAGGTTGACTGGAATGGGTGTTTTAATGGCAGATGCCAATCTCTAGAGAACAGTGACAATTGAGGCCGATGACAATTAGTGCTGAATTACAATATATAAAACAATTTAATATTAGCAAATAAGAAATTTAACTACATTTTAAAATAAATAAATAAATAAATGCATACATTTATTTTTATATAAAATAAATAAATGTATAAACAAGTAAATTAAACAAATTACACTTACAAGTAAATAAATAAATACATAACTGATTAACTAATTATAAATAAATAAAAATAAATAAGTAATCACTGACTATAACTAACATACATTTATAAATAAATTATTTTTTTAAATAAAAACAAATACATATACATTTATAAATAAGAAACTAAAAAAAAGTGAACAAGTAAATAACTAAATAAATTAAAATTAAAATACATTTCAATTAAATTACTAAGTAAATCGATAAAATTGATTTAATTTCAGCAATAATTAAATACATTTTTATAAATACATATATGCATTTATCTACAAATTATTTACTTATTTATTTATAAATAAGTAAATTAGTAATAATATAGTAAATAAATAAATGCAAAATTTGCCTGAAATGTATTCAAATATATGTCAATACATTTTAATTATTCAATTTAACATTATATTTTCTTTGAAATTTATGCAAAGGTATTTGAAAACAGTATGTTTATCGACCAAGAATTATTAGTTGATTACACAGTTTAGCAGATTTTTTATTTTTTCAGAAACATTTCTAAATCCCTTCAGAAATGTTCACCGATACCGTTCCAGTGAATTCCAGAGGGATCGCAGGGAACGGGTGGGTGGTAGTGGGTCAGGTCAGGGGGCCCAGACGGGCCAAAACAGCCCATTAAACACTCTCACTCCAAAGACATGAGAGTGAGGACGGAAAAGAGGAATATAAAAGAATGCAAACAGGACGAATGTGGAGATAGAAAGAGCTGCTTCTTGCGGCGACTGACCTCATTAGCAGAAACTCCCTTTGTAACAGCACAAAGCTATGCTAAATATTGACCACACACAGACTCGCACTTTACAACAGCACTGGTAACACTCGCGGGGTAAAACTGCCACAGCAATTCTGCACGGGAAGAAAGACGAGTGAAACTTCCAGCTGGGGACAGCCTTCACTGCACGAACACACACACACACACACACTTGCTGCATAACTGCCCAGACAAACATCCATGGGTCAAGTCAGTTAAGGCTATTCATTAGCCAGCCACTTTTCCTCCTCCTTCCTGGTGAGAGTGTGTGTTTGTACGAGTGCGATTACGACATCGCTGCTGCCAGAGCAAACACACCTGTGTGGAAGCTGTCAAGTGCCTCCCAAAAGCGGCCCACATCACAGCCAAACATCGCAGCTTCCTGTGGGCCAGAGTTTAACAGCTCACAACAACATAACAGCTTCAAATTATACGGTGTTGATAACCATACAGCACTGCTATATAACGTCATGCGCTCATTTTCTCCGCTCTGCTGTCTGGCACTGCATGAACCGGTCCGATTGTGGATCATCTTGAGTCACGGACATCTGAATTGGACAAACAGCATCTCTTACAGGATGGACCGTGCAACTGCAGGGGTCTCATGGGTATTGTGTTGTGGTCTTCTGTTTCCAGCCGGGATCAGAATGGCAGACAGTTTACACTACTGATTTTTTATAAAGTGACAGTAAAGACATTTATAATGTTACAAAAGATTTCTAATTCAAATAAATGCTTTCTATTCATTAAATAATCCTCAAGGAAAATAAAATAAAATCACAGTTTCCACAAAACAATTAAGCAGCACAACTGTTTTCAACATTGATAATAATCAGAAATGTTTCTTGATCATCAAATCATCATATTAGAATGATTTCTGAAGGATCATGTGACACTGAAGACTGGAGTAATGATGCTGAAAATACAGCTTTGGTCACAGGAATACATTACATTTTTAAATATATTAAAAAAGACAAATTAATAAAACAAATTAATACAGCCTTGATGAATATAAGAGACTTCTTTCAATAACATAAAAAAATCGTATGACCACAAACTTTTGAACAGTAGTGTACATTAATTTCATTCGGATCACTTGCATCAGCAATAGTCAGACTATCAATATTACGCCTCCATAGAAACCCTAATTCTAATATATTAAACTTTGGGTGTGCTACGTGTCATTCAAAGCAATCAGGTTTTTGCTTGGTTGATGACAAAACAGTAAAAAATAGCAAGCAACCAATCAAAACACCCCAGAAACTGCATAGCAACTGATGCTTAAATGCCTTCTGATGCCTTCACAACTGCATAGCAACACCCTGGCAACCACCCTGGCAACCACCCAACATGTGACAAGCGAAATCAGCATGAAGAAGAATGACTCCTCAGCAAAATCTGAGCACTTTTACTGTTTAACTAAAACTATTACAAATTTCTGTAACTGAAATAAATCAGAAAAAAATATATAAATATTAGATGAAAAACTTTAACGTAAGTGTATGTATTTTAGTTATTCAGTTCAGTTTTTTTAAGTTTAAGTATTAAAATTACTAAAATTACTAAAAATTTTAATGAAAACTGAAAATATACAAATAAAAACTCTAAAAGAGTATAGCATATAATAATGCTAAGATAACACTGGCTTCATACCAATTATCTCATTCAAATTACTAGAAAAATTCAATTCTGCTAAATCTACCTCATTAGTAGTTAAAGGCCTCATCAAATAAACTAAAATATTTAAAACAAGCGCACAAGGAAAGGGGGAAGTTTGTGAATTAATGTAATTTATAGAGCGTTCAGTATAATTCTGCAGGCTTAGATGCCAAGCATAATGAAAATGTTGTTTAATAATGAGCCTATGATTAATGCCTAGACCTCATACGTTGATAAAGAGCCCCTCTTATAAACCGTTCATCTCTCGCTCTTCCGAAGAGTGCATCATTTGAGCACAAAAAATGGACAGCCACCTGGTGTTGAAGCGTTTGAGTAGATTATGAGACAGATCTAAGTGTCAAAGATTTCCTCCATTAGCCTGAGCTCTGAAGCTGTGATTTGGGTTCATCCGATACAGCCGCAGCGTTACATCACCCGCAACTTCCTCAGCACCCCATTTCCTTTGCCTAAAACAGACTGGGTCAAAATAAACTCGCCTTAAAAGACATCTGCTGCGTGTGTGGCCTATCAGATAGTCCATGAGCTGTGCTATTTAAAAAACACTTAAAACCAAACGGTTGATGATCAGGACGTCTCACTACAGTTTTTGCTTGTAATGTTCATATGCTGTGACAGAAGAGATCAGATTCAGAAATGACCGTTTAATGCCAAGGTGCTTCGCTGAGAAGTTCATTAATGATCTGATGCACTTTGTTGTTTCCAAAGATGTTCACTGTCCATCAGCACTGGGATATGAGAGCAAAGGGCAGAGGCTGCTGGGTCAAGGGTCAAGGGTCAAAGGCCAGAAGGGTCATTACTCGCTGCTTAATTGGTGGATTACCCCAGCTGCATGCTCTACTTTATGTGAACGCAAGGACACACACACACACACATTAGAGAAACTAGCACTGGATTAACTAAATCTGTGTGCGGAGGAAAAAGCATTTAACAGTTTGGTATATAATAACTGTTTATAATAACAGTTTTCCACTTTGAATATATATTATATTGCAATTTATTCCTGTGATCAAAGCTGTATTTTCAGCATCATTACTCCAGTCTTCCGTGTCACATGATCCTTCAGAAATCATTCTAATATGATGATTTGAGGAGATTTTTTTTTTTATCAATGTTGAAAACAGCTGTGCTGCTTAATATTTTTGTGGAAACTGTGATACATTTATTTCAGGATTCTTTGATTGATAGGATTTTGATAGAACAGCATTTATTTGAAATAAAATGCTGCCTTTACAGTCGCGTTTGACCAATTTAATAAATTTTTGCTGAATAAAAGTATTAATTTCTTTCGAAAAATAATACTGAGCCCAAACTTTTGAACAGTACTGTAATTTCCATTCATGCAGCAGGGAAGTGAATCAGCCCACTTACTTCACAGTGTCACATTCTGACCTGTGCATTTGTGCTTCAGACTGTCCGTCTGCGCTGCAGAGTGACTGCGCTCATGGTTAAGTGTCGACTAATGCAAGAATTTCATTGAAGATCCAACACCATCCATGTGCTCAGGCAGGTTGCAGCATGCAGTTTTATGCAGTGATTTGAAGGCTAAAGCTAGATAAATCAAAGTAATCCCTATAATTCTACCAAGGAGAGGAAAAATCTTTGGTCATATATAATGGAAACCTTTAGTTATCATTTGGTCATTTATTGCTGTTACAACATGCAATTATTAGAATGAGCACAAGTACTGACAAGGCCACATGAACTACAAATATAATAACTGCATCTCTTTTAAAAGGTGCTGAAGAAATATAGATCCAAGTGTTCAAACGATTCCCAGACAAATTTAATGAGCAACATATTATTAGTGGTGGTTGTTTAACTCTTACTGTACATTTTAGCTCCAGACAAAATACCTCAAATTGTGCTTTCTAAGTGCCAATCAGCAGTAGGGGGCGTGTCCACTCATGATGGGGGAGGAGAGAGAGTGAGCCAATCAGCAGTAGGGGGCGTGTCCACTCATGATGGGGGAGGAGAGAGAGTGAGCCAATCAGCAGTAGGGGGCATGTCCACTCATGATGGGGGAGGAGAGAGAGTGAGCCAATCAGCAGTAGGGGGCAAGGTAAATAGCCTACATAAAGTATTTGAATTATTAAATAAAAAATAAAGCAATTCATTATTGTAACGTTTTCAATCTGTTTTGGTTTCGCTTTTATTCTGTTCCCTGTGCTGCTTTTCCTGAGTTCTGTTTGCCAGTTAGTTTCTATGGTTTCTGATTGGATTACATTCACCTGTTGTTCATTTAGTTAACTTGTAATCTCTGTGTATTCATACCCTTAGCTTCCTAAGGTCATTGTTCCGTGTCATCTTAGTATTATGTGGTTATGTTATTCTGTTCTCCTGCGTGTTTCCTGTCCATTTTGTACTTTACATCTTTGTGCGCTCATTACAGCCACATAGTGTGACAATTATAGTGTAGGGCTGCAATATTATGACAACAATCATTGTTGCCGATTATTGCCTGATATTGTAATAATGATTAATAATGTCAATTAATTGAATACTTTAAAACTTAAAAGTTTTTTATGTTGGGCTGAAACGGCACGTCATATACTGGCTAAACAGACAAAACAAGCTTAAAGTCTCCCATAGTCAATAATTGTATCCCTTAAAACTCATCTTTGATCACCAAAATGGCATATTTAAAGTTTTATTTCCTGCGGAAAAAAATATTCATGACTTTAAATAGCTTGAATGTAACTCTACACCCTCACTTCATTTAGTACACGTGGCTCATGAATATGCAAATGAGCCCTGCCTCCACTCACTCATACAGGCTCATCTACAAGTCAATGTATCAGAATGGTGTGTATCGCTCTCTACAACGTTGGACACATAACATCAATTAATATGATTATTCTTTGGCTTGACTACGTTATCAAACAGCTAATGATGCGTTACATTATATAAAAATATATTCTCTTGAGACTCCCTTGCTTCACGGCATAGTTAATGATATGCTAAAGCCCGTCCGCACATTGATGTGATTGGTTACAAGGTAGTTTGTGACGTCAGAAACAACAGCGATTTCAAACCGTGTTTTTGAGATTGTCTTTGGTTCACTGCAGTTTTAGGTAGAAAATACTCAGCAATAGTGTTGACTTGTGAATTTACACATGGTTTGTCTTAAAGCATATTAAAAACACCACATAGACATTAAACATAAAACATTAAAGGAACACGCCGACTTTTTGGGACTTTAGCTTATTCACCGTATCCCCCAGAGTTAGATAAATGTCCATACATACCTTTTTCATCTCCGTGCGTGCTGTAAGTTTTGCCTGACGCACCCACCGCTAGCCTAGCTTAGCACAAAGACTGGATGTAAATGGCTCCAGCTAGCATACTGCTCCCAATTAGTGACAAAATATCACCAACATTTTCCTATTTACATTTTGTGATTTGTATAGTCACAGCGAGTACGAATAACAAGGTCACATGAGACACAGCCATCTTCTAACCGTATACATACTGGGAACTATATTCTCAGAAGACGAAGCACTGCTACTTCTGCGGAGTGATTTACTCCAATTCTGAGCGAACTCTGCTCCTCACCATGGGGGCTTCTCAGGCGCGGCGAGCAAATCACTCCGCCCAAGTAGCAGCGCTTCGCCTTCTGAGAATATAGTTCCCAGGCTGTGTCTCATGTGACCTTGTTATTTGTACATGCTGTGACTATACAAATCACAACATGTAAATAGGAAAATGTTGGCGTTATTTTGTCACTTATTAGGAGCAGTCGGGACTTTTTTTTTTTTTTTTTTTTTGATCGGGCTTTGGTCGGACTCGGGCTCATTTAGCTTTTCTCCTTTCATCGTGCCCGTAATATACGTGCAGAGCGCAGGCTACTGTATGAAATATTGTTATATTGATAAAATTATAAATATGCAATGCAATATGCGATTACACGAGTAACGCGACGCGCGTGCAATGTATTAGGTGACAGTTGACTGTGCAGAGCATCAGGGAGAAGTTGGAGCGTAAGGAGTTACTAAAAGTTCCCAATACTTCAGGAAAAGCTGCATTTTGAAAGAGTTTTGATTTGATTACCACAACAAACAATGAGCCTGAAGCCTTCAACAGTGGATGCTATTCTTTTTCTTCACAACACTCGCGAATAAACAGTGAATGAGCCTAACGTTACTCAGTTCAACGGATTTTTTATTTATTTATTATATTTGTATTATTATTTAACGTTAGCCAGTTGGCGAAGAGTTCTTTGAAGAGTTCGTTGGTCTTCAGTAAAGTTACTTAACATCAAAAAAAGGTAGGCCGAAAATCTTTATTTACTGCTGGATCACATTTGGCTATATAATATTCTCTACTGCATGCTTATGGTTCTTTGTAATGGACAGTCTGTATTAATATTTGTCGGCATAATTGTCGGTGGTGGTAGTTATGTTTGAGGCCTATAATAAAATTTTACCTAGCGTGTGTGTGCGTCTAGCAGAATCATCGCGCATCAGAAAGCGCGCGTCAGACAGAGCTTAAAGTGATATCAATGTTGGTCTCGGGTCGGGTTCGGGCTGAAAAATTGCAGACGTTTTCGGGCTGGGGCCGGATTATGGCTTGAACACCACGGGCCAGGTCTCGGTTAGGGCTGGATGTTTTGCCCCGTGCAGGGCTCTAAGCAGTATGCTAGCTGGAGCCGTTTACCTCCAGTCTTTGTGCTAAGCTAGGCTAGCGGTGGGTGCGTCAGACAGAGTTACGGCACGCACGGAGATAAAAAGGGTATGTATGGACTTATCTAACTCTGGGGGATATGGTGAATAAGCTAAAGTCCCAAAAAGTCGGCGTGTTCCTTTAAAAACTGGATTTTAACCATTGGGGGATTTTAAGAACGTTTATGAATTAGTTTATTGCTTTTTACGAATTTGAAAAAAAATCACATTTGTTTGGAAGCATAAAAAAAAAATAATAAAAAAAAATGTCACACTAGCAATAAATTATATACAGAAAGCAAGCAAGAATGTTCCACATCACTAAAGTGGTCTATCTTGCTAACGTGCACATGTGCTGACAGACTTGAGATTCTCTAGAGACAGATCCATCCATCCAGTGAAGAACGTTAACAAATTACTCACACTTCACTCAGTGTGGATAGAGACAGCTTAGCTGCTTTTCCACCGTCAGGCCAAACGGTTCTCTTTGCTTAACCGTTCCATTCCGTGCCGATCCGGCCCAGCGAACACGGATATAGTTTCATTTTCCACTGTGAGCCTGATAACGGAGCTCTTTTTAATGTAATAGAAATGTGTCAGTTGTTGCCTTGGTAGTGAAAGAGTTTACAGACGGTATGAGATCTAAACAGCGAGCGTGTTATGGAGGATGATCAGACATTTCTTTTAATTTTATTATTAACTTGTGCTTACTTTGCTCAAATAGTGCACGTGGCCAGCTAAAGAGCTAATTCACGCCGTGCTGAACCAAGCCCAAAAGGAAATATAACTGGAACCATTTCTTACCATTCTTAAAACCGTTCGGCCCGACGGTGAAAAAGCAGCTCTTGTCTTCTTCTTTTTTTTTACCATTCCATCAGTTTTTTAATGTACATTTTTGGCTAAATAAAAAACAACAACAGTTTTTTGACAAAATTCTACCTAACCCACCTTTCTTTTTCGACTTGGACCGCGTTAGAAACTCAATAGCCACACTAGCTAGCATTACAAAAGCGTGACTGTCTACTTTAAAGGTCATTTTTAATAGTACTGTCTGGTCTGCAGGTGCGTGAAACAGCTGTTCCCCACAATCACAGTGTGAAGTTTATATCAGATATGAGCAGGAAACCAGATAGCCATTATGCTAAGAGCAGGTTAACATTATAAAAGGGGAGCTAAACAGATGTGTTTGGACACGATAAAGCTACTCTGAGTTATCAGCAGATATTTATCCTCCATCAAAACAGTTTAAAATCAAACTAACCATGCTTTTATTTTATTTAGCCGTAGTTTGGCGCTATAATGATGTTATACAAAAGAAAACATTATTTATATAGCAAACAATAAGAGGCCATGCTAATCTCCATAGGCTTATCTGTCTAATTCTTGCAAGTATGACGTACATGCACTGATTTATTTCATGTACAGTACGTGCAGAAATGTGTGCATGCAAAACCACAACACAACTTCTGTTCTAAAGGAATTTAAAAATAGATGGACAATCTCTCTGTATATACAGTAGCTACTCAGTTCAGTGGTTCATTGCAGCTCAAGCACTCGTTACTGCTGATTACTGGTATTGTGCTTTTTTTAATTAGAAAACAATGCTCTGTTGTTTGAGATTCTGCAGGGCCCCTGAGAAGAGAGACAGAGAGTTGGGGCCATAGACAGGATGGTGTTCAAATCAAGCAATGAAGAGTAGGTTCTGACTGAGGGTTCATATATTTCATATTCCATATTTCACCCCAAAATCAAATGACAAAAAAAGAAAAGTTTGCACAAAGAAAATGAATCCCATTTTAGAAAAATATAGTTTTTTTTTGCATTGTAATATTATATTTGTAACATTTACACCCAAATTCTTGCAGCAGTGCCACTCGATTGCAATTTAGCCGTGTTGATTAACTGGTAAAATACTGGAAGTGGCGCATTCCACGGACAAGAATCCATGAACCGCATTATTAGACCATTTTCTAAGGCTGCATGATATATTAAAGCCATTTAAAATCATAATGTAGCATAGTGCTATTGTGAGATCGCAAGGGTTGCGATTCAATTAAATAAGTATATGCGCTGCAGGTTTCAGAGTGAAGCACAGCGCTTTGTCATTTGTCAAATGTTTTATCCGATAAGAAAACATGAAAGAAACACATTTACCGAATGGTAAATGCTACAGTGGTTGTAGCATTTCTAAGCTCCTCAACACAATTTTCTCTTCACTGAAAGGACACCATAAAATAGATGACAAGATCAATTCAGCTTACAAAACCAGCAAGCTTCTATTAACTACTTATATGTCTTTCATTCTGACCCGACTCCCAAGGTCAAGTTCAGCAACAGATTTCTTCCTGCATTAAATTTGCCACTGGTCTATTCCCATGCCACCATGAGGTAACTGCTTTTATTTGCCATGGCAACAAAACCACACTAGACAACGGGTGGGCCCTAGGGTGGGCTATGCCACATGCCAGATACTCCCTTACAATATCTGCCATCTAGCTGTAATGTTTAACTCCAGTGGTAGTGACACATCCAGTGATCATAACAAGACGCTCTTACTGACTGCAGTGTAATAATGTAAACAGTGTATGGCATGTTCTACTATATATGGCCATATGTGTGAACGCCTGCAAAAGCGAACAGGCAAATCTGTGCCAGTGGTGACAATGATGCTTACATTTGCAAAGCATATGAACCTAGGGCACCACTTTAGCTGGTGTATGCTGTTGCCTTTTGAGTTTACTGCACAGTGCACACATTTGGGATAGTAGTAGCCTAGTGGCCATAGGTCAAGATAGGTAAAATGCATTTTAAAAAAACATTACCATTCAAAACATTTTTGAAAGAAGACCCGGGAGCTTATGCTCACCCGGGCTGCATTTATTTGTAATATTGTGATATTGTTAAATATTATTAAAAATTCAAACAACTAAAAATGTTATGTATCCTTGTGATAAAAGCTGAACTTTCAGCATCATTACTCCAGTCTTCAGCGTCACATGATCTTTCAGAAATCATTCTGATATGCTGATTTGATGCTCAAGAAACATTTCTGATTATCAACAGTGCTGCTTTATATTTTTGTGATAAATATGAAGAAACTAAATCTGTTTTTTCTTTAGTCTTTACTGTCACATGTGATCACTTTAAAGTGCTCCTATTATGTTTTTCAGATATTATCTGTCATACAGTGTGTAATTTAGCAGTTTGTGAATGTAAAAGGTCTGCAAAGTTTCAAAGAGCAAAGTGCACAACAAATAAAGTTATTGACTCCTAAAGGAAGGGAAAGGAGGAGTTTAGAGTAACTATTTTCGAACAAAGTATTTTCGAACAAACTGCTTTCAGAGTTTTTGAGAAATGAGTGCAATGAGAAATTAAGTGATGTGCAATGTATATTATGTGAAAAGTGTTTTTTGACCTTTGATGCATGGACATTTATTGTAGAAAACCTCAAAAACAAAATCAGGAACCTTTAAAATAGCATAATAAGGGTGAAAGTGATACTTTCATAAAAGAAAAATCAAACTGACCTGGAAACTCTTCTATTATTTCTAATTAAAGTCTTTATTTGTTCTAGTTAAAGCGTAGAGAACTGCCGACTGTTCACGGTGCATCTGCAGCATGTCAGACTAAAATGAAATAACCCTGAAATAATGTCATTTTCCTGTTATTTACCAGATACTGCAGAGTCATAATCTGCTGCACCTCGGTTTGACCATGTCAAGCATGTTGCTTTGACAGCATCACGGACACACATGCAGATAATTGGACATTGTGCTATTCTGTCGCCAGGAGCTAATATTCCGTAACCATGGAAACAATGTTAATGTCCTCCAAAAATCAGTCAGAAATATGAAGTGTGTTCTGGAGCTTTCCGAAGAAAAATTGCAACATAGGGCTTAAAGTCTTAAGATGATGTACAATATAATCAGTCTTTTCCAACTAAATTTGCCTATAATTCTGACAAATAGTGACTGTAATATATTCACAACAGCCAAAAAAATAAATAAAAGCTATCAATCTTAAAACACGATAGCATGCATCTGCAGCTCCTGGCAAGAAAGCCTGATAATAAGTGTGGTGAATTTCCAGCTGAGTGCTGGATGTTTTGGGGAGTTTCGTGTGTTCTCAGAGAGGGTTTAAAAGCAGAAAGCTGAGAGTTTGTTCCCTTCATGGTGGATCTGTATGCATAATGGATTCGCCTCAGCAGTGAAACTGTATTCCGTGCACAAAGACGGAGCAACCTGAGCGAAATTCCTGGTAGACTGGGAGAGGCGTTTTACTTCTCGTTGTTTAGGGTTTGTGGCATCTCCCCGACTCAAAAGCCAACAATCCACGCAACACAATTTCCCCACACCCACATTAAAACACACTTTCCACCACTGTCAGACACAATGCCTCGTTTTATTTCGACGCAAGTTGCCATGGTGACAAGAGCAACAGAGCGAATACAGTGGCCACTCACAAGCCCCCCTGACACGACTCACACCCTCACCCCGCTAAATGCACACAAGACCAGTGCTGACAACCAGAAACCAGCTGGGAACAACATGACCCGATTCATAAGACTTCATAATACGGAATATAGTGTGACTTATAATACCTGCCAACAATCTACCTGAGACGACGAGCATTTACCTTCTCTCATTGTCATCTAGGTGGGCAAACAGCACGTTCTTAGAGATGGCTTTGGCCAGGGCGGTCATTGTCTTGTAGTCCTTTGGAATGACCTATAACCAAAGAAAACAATGAGTTACTAGATTAAATGTAGGTTTTCCAGGCATTTTGAAGTTTCTGCAAAATAATATCTAACTACATTTGCGTATTTTTACCAGAAACTGTGAGCCCAACCTCGAGTCTCTATGATATTCTGATCACCTTTTCACCCATTTTATCATACACAAGGCAAAAATGTAACTCTGATTGCTTACAGAATTAATAGTACACGTCTTCTCAACAATGCCCATGATTTGAGGATTCATTCACGTTCATACTGGAGCACAAATGATGCGGGAGGTGTTGTGTACCGATGTTTAGTACTTAGGGTTTGTGGTAATTAAAGGAGTGTTCTTTGAAGTTTACTCATAATGTTAATAAAGTTGGCTAATGTCACTGCATAGGAAACAGTATCAACACCCACTTGCTATTGCATCCGAGTAAAAGTTTTAAAAACATTATCCATATAAAACAGTCATTTACAGACAACATATTATGAAATCGTTTAACTTACGGTATTTCAAAACTTACGGTTTGTGCAGCTGCTGTCAGATATAATACACGTTCAACAAAAGTTTCTTTGCAAACTCTCTGTGCCTCGTTTACAAAACAAAATGATCCGAACAAACATTTAATCCTCCGACACGATCCGGGACGTCATTTAAATGAACCATCCACTTGTTCCTGACACTGGTAATTATCCTGGACACCAGGAATATGTCAGAAACTGAGCATGCATTTATATACTGTATCCAGTGTAGACAGCCTCAGTGATTATAATGGGTTTCTATTTGTTTTTGACGCGACACACATCCAGTGTAGGCAAGTGTCATGATGTATAACTATTTGTTAATGTCTTGCTCTGGAGGCAGGCATTTGCAAATGTATTTGGCCATGTGATGTCAGATCCCGCAATATCAAAACGAGCCGTTTTTGGAGCTTGATTAAATAAATGCTTTGTTTATAATGAGGAGAAAGTTAAGCTATGAAACTTGCAGGATGTTTTAATGGTACAAAGACCTCTTATATGTCAAAAGATCAAGGAAAATTTGATTTATCATGTCATGAACACTTCAGTTATAATTTGTGCCTTATCAAATTGCCACTTATTTTTTTTATCAAAATTTACAATCAAAATCAGTCTATTATCGGCAAATAAAACTATTACAAATAATTTTTGTTAATTGAAATAAAGCTGAAATAAAATATATAATATATATAATTATTAAAGGAAAAACTTCATCTTAAAAAAACTTGCCTTAGGAAATAACTGAAATAAATAAGTTAATACATAATACTAAGTTTTAAAATAAAATAAATTAAAGCTAAATAGAAATATATCAAATAAAAGCAAGTTCAAAATAATAAATACTATAATAGTATATAAATAACACAAAAATAACACTGGTGCTTAATTACGTTTACAGCAAATGTTCCTGGTGTTATTGTGCACAATTCAGTGAATGTATTCTAAAGAAAATACATTCATAGCACGTTTCGACTTGTTTTCTGCTTACATAATTAAGGTGGTACAGAAAAGGAAAACAACTAATAATATCATAAAATACCATTTCCATCTAATCCGGATGTTTAGATTCCATCTAAAACGTATTGTTAATGCCAATTTTTGTCATCTATAATGAAAAAAAAGTATCTAATGTGAAGACGTGGTATTGAATCTGGGTTAGTACTAAAGGGAAGAATCCAAAACAGGGTGTTTGAAAATAATGCCAATTTAACTGCAATTTGTATTAACCTTTCTGACGTAGCTGACGGCATCCTCCTCTGTGTAGACTTCAGCACTGACCCCACCTCTCCGGCGTCTGGCCTTCACCACCGGGTTTGGAGGAGGAGGAGACACTTCATCATCGTGAGAGTCCGACTGCGAGTTGGACTTCTGGCGGGCCATGATCTGCTTGCATTCTTCCTGTGGAGAGAGGAAGTGAATGATACATATGATTAGACATCCATTTGAAAACATCGAGAGGATTGTAACCATCTAATGAAGGGCTGGATTTTTCATCCTCATTACACAGGACACACAAAAACAGGTGCGAAGTTAAAACAGCAGACACAGAGAGGGTAAAGCTACGATTAAAAAAATCACGATTACAGATAATAAAATCTACTGCATCTAAAAGACTGAAACCTACTGTGAGCACAGACAGCAGACACAACAGCACTGAGATTTCACTGGCAGCGCGAGAGAGGGACAGTGAAAGATTCCCGTATGAAAGAGGGAAGAACAATGAAGCTGCATGCCACAGCACAAATGATGTGTGTGTCCATGAGACAACTAGTCAGAGAGTCTACACACAGTCTTACGGTACTTTACTGCATATGCGGTGGACATATGTAATATTTATGTATTGTGTAAACATACTATATATGATGAATTTGTAATAATATGTATAATATTAATTTTTATATACATATGTATACATGTAAATGCAATATATAGAAACACACACGCAAGAGTGTCAGTATTAATCCACATATTGATTTCTTACTAAATAAATATTTTGCATAAAACTACACTCACAAGCCACTTCTTTATACACCTGTTCAACTGCTCGTTAATGCAAATATCTAATCAGTCAATCACATGGAAGCAAATCAATGCATTTAGGCATGTAGACATGGTCAAGACGATCCGCTGAAGTTCAAACTCATCAGAATGGGAAAGAAAGGTTGTTGGTGCCAGACAGGCTGGTCTGAGTATTTCAGAAACTGCTGATCTACTGGGATTTCCACGCACAACCATCTCTAGGGTTTACAAAGAATGGTCTGAAGAAGAGAAAATAGCCCGTGAGCGACGGCTCTGTGGGTGAAAATGCCTTTATGATGCCAGAGGTCAGAGGAGAATGACCAAACTGGTTTGAGCTGATAGTTGCAACAGCAACTCAAATAACCACTCGTTATAACCGATGTCTGCAAAACATCTCTGAAAGATGTGTGAAAACACGTTGAACCTTGAAGCAGAAGATCGCTGGGTGCCACTCCTGTCGGCTAAAGCTGGGGTCACACTAAAAGATTTTTTTAAATAATATAAGATTTTCAAAATGTGAGAGACCACAAACATAATGATAAGAAATCATAGATTTAACTGATTTGTTCTTCTAGTGTGTGGAGTGCAGCGATGTGATCAGGAAAGCGCAACACACACTAGATTCCTTTCACAAAAAACAGAGTCCTGCCTGTGAACACGGGAAATCTCGCAAAATCTTTAGCATCAAACGTGACTTTAAAGAAAACAAACATGGCGGACAACTTGCAAGGAGAAATGCCGCTTATAGTGTATGGACTGTTTTTACAGAAAATTTGCAGTGGGGAAAAAAGAAAATTGTTTGAAAAATGAAGAAAATGAAGTCGTGGTGACGGTGTGAACATGGACTTTACATGTTACAGTGCGAGATGGAGGTGAGTCTTCCATCAGCTCGCTTTCTGATTGGGTATTGTTTCGTTTCACAGGATTCACTTTTCCAGAGCGGGCGCGAGTTTGTCCTCAGGGTTCCCCCACACAACAGGATTTCTGATTGGAGATTTGGGTGGCTCCGACGTTCTTCCGAGCAGATTCAGTCATTCTTAACACACCTCACACCACAGGAAAACCTGATAAGATAATATGCAGAACCATCAAGACAATCAGGACTTTACCTAGGACTTTCGGAAGGGGAGAAATCGGTCCAAAAT
The DNA here is from genome assembly GCF_965113295.1 of Leuciscus leuciscus. Lineage (NCBI taxonomy): Eukaryota > Metazoa > Chordata > Actinopteri > Cypriniformes > Leuciscidae > Leuciscus > Leuciscus leuciscus. The sequence continues at coordinate 41,275,132 of NC_138725.1, read as the reverse complement.
CACCCCGAATATCTTGTAGTGCGTGCCTAGCATTAGAACAGGAAACTGAGGCTACAATTCACACAGACTCACCAAAATTGGACAACAGAAGATTGGAAAAATGTTGCCTGGAGTCTGGACTGCTGTGACATTCAGATGGTCGGGTCAGAATTTGGCATAAACAACATGAAAGCATGGATCTGTCCTGCTTTGCATCAACGGTTCAGGCTGCTGCTGGTGTAATGGTGTGGGGGATATTTTCTCGGCATACTTTGGACCCTTTAGTACCAACTAATCATTGCTTAAACACCACAGCCTACCTGAGTACTGCTGCTGACCATGACCTTTATGACCACAGTGAATCATCTTCTGATGGTCACTTCCAGCAGGATAACACGCCACATCACAAAGCTCAAATCATGTCAAACTGGGTTTTTTGAACAATACAATGAGTTCACTATACTCAACTGGCCTCCACATTTACCAAATCACAATCCAGGACAGCACTTTTGGGATGTGGTGGAACGGGAGATTTACATCATGGATGTGCAGCCAACAAACCTGCAGCAACAGTGTGATGCTATCATGTCAATATGGACCAGAATCTCTAAGGAATGTATCCAGCACATTGTTGAATCTCTGCCACGAAGAATTAAGGCAGTTCTGAAGGCAAAAGCGAGGTCCAACCCAGTACTAGCAAGATGTACCTAATAAAGTGGGTGTGTGTGTATAATATATTTAGAGTGTGTGTGAATATTATATGAATGGTTTTAGTGCATTTTTATGTGGTTGGTCACTAGCCTGAGTCACTCTCTACTCTGGTATTCTAGCCTCTATATCTGATATCAGTCTGTTAATTTTACAATTAAAACTTTTACAGGATATAAAAGATAAAGTGTTTGTAAAATGGCATAAACATCTGCCTCTGAAACATCCCAAGACACAAATACCAAAGTGAAGGCAGGCAGATGCAAAGGAACAGCTGGGCACATGCCACACACAAATCCACACAAAACACACACAAGCTCTCTCCATAGCTTTAGACAGCCATCAACAGGCCTGTCCATGAAATAACACATAAAGAGTCCAAATGTGCTCTGAAATCTGTGAAGCATTTATTTGAAATTGAAATCTTAACATTATAACATTAACACATTATAGGCTAATTGTATTTACTGTCACTTTTAATCAATTAAATGCATCCTTGTTGAATAAAAGTATTAATTTCTTTAAAAAAAAAAACACTGACCCCAAACTTTGAATGGTGGTGTATGTCTGGGCTTAAAGGGATAGTTCATCCAAAAAATGAAAATGTTGTCATAAAAAAAAAATCTTCTTTTGTCTTCCGAAGATGTATAAAAGTCTCACGGGTTTGGAACAACACGAGAGGGTGAGTAAATGATGACAGAATTTAAATCTTTGGGTGATTTTAATTTTTTATTTATATGATTGACAAAAAAAACTCCAGCATTCTTCAACTGGTACTTGAGCAAAATACTACTTTTGTTAACTGGGCAAAAGGTCACGTTATTGGTCGATGCTCAATCGATCTCAGGATGGACAAATATCAGCCTAGCCGATCACTCATAATCTTGTATCACTAGAAGCTTTAATTTCTATTGATATTTAAAATAAAAAAAATAATAAGGAAATCATGTCATCATTTGCTAGCCCTCATGTTGACTTGTGCCCTACATGTCCATTTTAATCCGGCACAGTTTTCATACACTCATTCACACACATAGGGTCAGGAGTGCATATCCTTTAGCAGCCCGTGGATTTTCATCTTTCTAAATGAACAGAAGCTGCCAGACAGACAGATAGAGAGAGAGAGTGAGTGATTGAAATTCATTTATGACTAAAATGCAAGTGGGTCAGTAAACATCGTTCACCCAGCGGCTCAAAACTATGATGACACTAAATAACCTCAAAAACACAAGCTATCGCTGAACATGCGTCATGAGGAGAAGACAAGGACAGTCGTTCTCTTGTTCTGAGTGCAATATCAGCCCATCTGATCACGTCTTATGAATACACAATCCCATCGGCTGTTTGATGCTCTACCTAAACCAGCAGAAGCTCAGCAGAAGCCCATTCCTAACAAAAGCCCAAGCCCCAAGCATCTGCGGGTATGAAAAAGCCTGTTGTTCCTGGAGCACATGATCAAAGAAGATGTTCAGTTGCTGCTGAGTGTGGATGCGGTTACTGGCACCTCCAGCTAAACGAATGACTGCTGTGACTTTCATAAGATCTGTGTAATCTAAGATTGGGCAACAACATCAAACAGCATCAGCATGCCTCCTAATTGTCTATTGAGGGGGAACGGGAATGTTGATGATTCCAGCTCTTTACACTTCTACTTAAAGTAAGTACACTACACTACTGTTATTGGGGCCAATACTATTTTTTTTTTTTTTTTTGAAATAAAGAAAGAAAAAAAATGTTCAGCAAGGAAACATTCAATTGACCAAAACGGATGGTAAAAACGTTCATGATGTTAATGTTTCTATTTTAAATAAATGCATTAATGCACAGTTTCCATTCCACGAAAATACTAAGCAGCACAACTTTTTCAACATTGATAATAATCGGATATGTTTCTTGAGCATCAAATCATCATATTATAATGATTTCTGAAGGATCATGTGACACTGAAGGCTGGAGTAATAATGCTAAAAATTCAGCTTTGCATCACATAAATTACATTTAAAACATATTCAAATAGAAAACAAAAATATGTTTTTTTGTACAAATAAATGCCTCAAGACGACTTAAAATAATTTAATTTGAATTAATTTTAGAAGTGTGATTTCTACACCTGGAAAAGTCATATATATATATAGTAGTCAACAATTGAATCAAAACCTTTCATCAAAGTTATACATGAATTTTGAACAATACCCATTCTTGTCTTAGGACAACTTTGATGAACTTTTTTGATCCACTTCAAATGTTGACTACTGTATATATAAATATGTATAAATAAAAATCTTAAAATGCCACGCGCATATAATGATTATATATATTTTGTAGATATACCAAGCTCTAAAATATGTAATCAGGTAGAAATTATGAGCAGGCTAAAACATTGTTTTTATTCTTATCCTTACAGTTTTGAATACTGTTGCCAACAATGAGAGGCCTTGTAGTCAAACATTTTGAGAATCACTGTAGATTCTACATACAAAGAAATGATGTAGCTGCTGTAAAACTATATAAGCTCTACAAAATCCAAAATCCAATGTTTACACCTGCAAATGAACTTCATAGATTTTCCACAGATCCTGATAAAGTGCCTAAGTGTATGCTGTCCACTCAATTCACACACTCTAGGAACAGATCAAAGAAGCGTTAATAGAAACCAACGATTTCTCATTCCAAAACCTGCAATTAATTCGAATTAATATCCTTTCTATTGTGGTGCACTTGTCAACAAATAAGACACATAAAGAACATCAACCTCACTATGAACGCTAACACAATGACAGTTAATGATCATGGATGTTTGAGGGAAGGCGAAGGCACTCATTAACAATGAATACACTAACAGTGAATTCAGCCAGACTTTTTTTCCAAAGCAATGTACAGTGCATTCATTACAGGATCATCCCCCCGGAGCATCCTGAGGTTAAGTGCCGAGCCAAATGGGACAGCGATGATCTCAATAACTCTCCAGCTCCTGCTTCCCCAGCTCCATGGGAATGAAGCCACATCCGTTGTGATCCCCAACCATCACCCTTTCCGACGCAAATTCAGAACTTATACAAACACATCACCAGCAGAGCAAACAGAGTAAGAGTAACGCACCTTCTCCAGCTTCTCGAAGTGTTCCCGCAGGAACTTCATAGGCCGCTCGGGCTTGGCGATGCACAGGTTGACGATGCACTCTTTGAGGATCTGCTGTATGTTGTGTTTCTGCACGAAAACCTCACAGCCTTTCAGACTTTCATCTTCTTCCAGATTGGAGGAGGAGGTGGCCATCTTATCTTCTATCTCTGCCGCAGGAGAAAAGAGCAGGAGGGGGGATGAGGAGAGATATTCTTTCTTAAGTCTGTGTCTTATTCTCTCATATAATAATAATGTTTGACTGTTGAGTGACTAGAAAAATGCACTGTATTCAAAATGCATGTATGTATCTGTCAATCAACCTGTGTCTGTCTATCTATCTATCTATCTATTTATCTAAGGTAGATAGATAGATAGATAGATAGATAGATAGATAGATAGATAGATAGATAGATAGACTTAATCATAATGATGATATAGGCCATTCTTCTGCATGGTACACATTTACATTTCACTTCCGCCATTGATTCACATCAAACATCCAAAAATCATCAGCAACTGAAGCATCAATCCTCATTCTCGACCTATACGTTCACGAAACCGATACCGCATTCAGTCGTGCGTGAAACACGAAGCGTCGGTTTGTCGGCGGAGCGCTCGAGCTCAGCATCACTCTGTGATCACCTGTTTACGTTTTTATCACAGCTTATTCGCTTCAAAATACAAACCTATGCGGTGTATAAATGGTTTTAGTAATGTATTATCTTGGAAACAGCTCCTCTCGGTATATAAAGGTGAAAACAGTCGCGTGTGTCGCACAGTATTTAATGTTAATTTGGCTTACCGTTATGAGGCGGAGATGCAAGGCTCGCGCTCTAGGATGGTGCTTGGTTGGTCCTGCTGCTCGCGAGCGCCCGCTGTGACGTCAATCCGTCTCGCGATTGGACACTGACACTGATATTAATAAAATACATAATTTTTAAAAAAACAGAAAAGACATATAACTGACATGTAGATGTTAATGGGTTGAGATTAATTTCGTTTATTTAGAGCTTTTTATTTATTTTGAATCATCTCCTGTTTCAGCCAATCAGCGTCATTGTGGGTCTGTGCGTCATCCAGACTAGCACTCAAGTTTTGTGGATCACAGACCCTGACCTCTACAAACACATTTGTCTTCTTTTTTGTTTTTTCTCTTGTAATGTTTCATCACTTTCCTAGAATGATTTGAGTTTCTAAAGCTAATAATAATCGTAGTATTAAAAAAAAAACCTAATTAGAATAATTAGAATCTACTGTTAACTAAAGACAAACATTTATTTAAAAAAAATACCTTTTAGATCCTGTAAACGATGTACTAGGTGCACTATTGTCATTTTTCTTGTTATAAAAAACCCTGAAGACATAATGATTGTGCATGTGTCAATTTTCTATCCAATGAGCAACTATGGTAACAGTAAACGTAAAAAATAAATAATAAAAAAATGCATGCTTTTATAATAAGCAGCTTTTTCTTACATTATTCATGTCATGTGATTATTCAAACTGCTTAGAGGCAAGAGTAGTGATGTGGATTGTCAAATACAGAATCAGAAAAAAAAAATAAAGTCTAGCTACGCCATCTCATTACAAATCATTCTGTCTATTTATCATTATCTGTCTATTATTTCTTAGTGAAAAAAAATTGTTCTGACCATAGTAAAGTAAATCAAATAAAGTTGAACTGTTTTGAATGTGCATCTACCGTAAAGCCATCTGAGCTGTCGCAATCGTAGTGGCAACAACCGCCATGACAACCAGCAACAACATAACACACGTGAAGGAGCAATGGCGACCGCCAGTGACGATCGAGCTGCACCGGATGTTTTAAAATCTCTGGCTCGCTACTTAAACTGTTTAAACGATGATAACAAAAGCGCCAGAAAACGAGCTTTAGAAGCGGTGAAGAGAGACACAATCGAGCAGCGCTTGTCCAGCGTTGCGCTACAGGAGCTTTTCGCCGGTTTGCTGAAGACGCTGCTGAAATGTCTGTCAGATCCTGCGGAGACATGCAGGGACTCAACTATTCAGATCATCACAGGGTTTATCAGATCTGTCCCCAAACCAGAAGACTCTCTGCCCTATCTCATGCCCGCCCTGGCGCAGAGGCTCGGGGGGAAGGAGATCCTGGAGCCGGCGGAGGAGCTCAGACTGTCTCTGGTGGAGATGCTGTCTCTGTTGGTAGAGGTGTGCGGCAGACAACTTGCCCCCTACCTGGATGACATGATTAAGATCCTGCACAGAACCATCACGGATCCCTTCCCTGAAGTCAAGAAAGAGAGCTGTAAATGCACCATCAGTTTTGCACAGTGTGTTCCTGGTAAGTGGGGCCTTCAAGCTGTTGATGTGCTTTAAAAGACAGTTGAGATACAGTATAGTATCCATACATTCACTTTCATGGGTCATTTGTATAGCAGTGTGTTTGTATGGATTCATTATAGAGTAAACTGGCCTTACATGTGTGTTGTTGGTTGTCATAGTGAAATGGCCAGACTGATGCTTTGTATACCTAATGTAAGGCCAGTTTGCCACTTAACTCCTGTATAATGAATCTAGTCAAGTCAAGTCACCTTCATTTATATAACGTTAGCGCTTTTAACAATATAGATTGTTTCAAAGCAGCTTTATAGTGATAATAGGAAATTAAAGTAACAGAGATTGTTTTGGTTTTACAGCGGCTCTAGAATAAAGTTATTGTCCAGCTAAAGTTAGTTTTGATTTATTGATTCATATATAGCCTATATTTATTTATGCGATGCAATGCATTTGTGTAAGAAAAATATTCATATTTAACACGTTATAAAGTAAAATTCTAGCTTCCGGCCAAACTAACATACACAGTCTACTTACGCCTAAAGCGCAACTTACACAACTTTTGACGTCGGAAGTAACGCAGTGCGTTATGGCGTAGCGTAAATATCAGCAGTACGTCGCATTACTCGCATAAGTTGAGCTTAGAATTAAGTTGAATCCGTATGTTTGTTTCGCCAGAAGCTAGTTATTTTACTTTATACAATTTTAAATATGGATATTTTTCTTACACAAAAGCATTGCTTTGCTTCAGAAGGCCTTTATTACCCCCCCGGAGCCGTGTGGATCACTTTTATGATGGATAGATGCACTTTTATGGACTTCAAAACATATCTTAATCACTGTAGATGCAGATCCATATCGCTGTATCTCAATTGTCTATATCAGGGGTGGCCAGTCCTGAAGATCTACCTTCCTGCAAAGTTCAGCTCCAAACCTCATCAAGCACAAATGAACCAGCTCATTAAGATCTTCATATAGCAATCAAACAATACACAGTGGATAGTAATGTGCAAGTTTCTGTCCATCTATCTTTGCCCAGATCATTTTCACCTGCAGGCTGAGAGTCTTCTGAAGCCTCTGTTGCAGACTATTTCCCACCAGCATTCCCAAGTGAGAGTTTGTGCCACACAGGCCACCGGCGCGGTCATTCGGTACAGTGCAGGCAAAAATGTAGATGACGTTTTGTCCCACTTGGCTCAGAGATTGTTTGACGACTCGCCACGGGTAAGCTGGCAGCACTTAGGCTTGTTGATTGATGCATTATTTAATAAATGGCTTGTCTTTGATATCTTTCCAAGAAGTTCTTATATTTCTAAATATAAGCTATTCCTATTCCTATATATAGCTAAATCCTATTTTACAAGGTTATGTATTCCACAAGGGAATGATTTATTGTTGTGCTATTCTGCTCAGGTGAGGAAGGCCGTGACCGTAGTCGTGGGTGATTGGCTCCTCCATTTGCCGGACAGATATTCCTACTTCCACAAGCTGATCCCGCTGCTTCTGAGCAGTCTCAGTGATGAGATCCCTGAAATCAGGTGAGAACAAATGCACAGTCATAATAACAGTGTTTTCCAGGCCTCTAAATGTCATGAAAATGCACTTCTTCTTATCGAATAAAAATTGTATGCACGTTTTTAGAATTTATCCACATTAAATTGTGTGTGTTTCCTTCCAGTGTTTTTTTACATTTATTTATTTTTACCGATATCCCAAAATGCTCATAAAAATAGGCGAATTGAAACAAAGCTATTTATGTACAAGTTTGCCGCTGGTAAGGCTGCATTTATTTGATGAAAATGTCCGAAAACAGTAGTATTGTGAAATATTACAGTTTAAAATAATTGCTTCTTATTTGAATATGTTTTCAGTTGTAATTTTAATCTTAATGAGCCCAAACTTTTGATTACATTTGTCGTCTTGATTATATTTTTTTATTTTTATTTTTTTTATTTTTTTTGTCTTCTTGTCTATATCTTTAAGTCCTTTCCTTAAAAAAATTATGATTTAGTGATTTTTAAATGAATTTATTTAGGTCCCTTGCTGAGGATTTATGGAAACAAATAGGATCTCAATGGGAAAAGGAAAATGAGGATGATCTGAAGGATAAGATGGACTTTCTGCTGCCTGCACCTGCCCTTTACACTTCTGGAGGTGAGACTGACTAATAACAGTATGACCTTCTTTAAACTGCCCGGCCAAAATCTTGACACAAAACTGATGGACCTCTTGATGAAAATAATAACATCAAACTATTTATTTCCATCAAGAGGTGCACCAACTTTTGGTCAAGATCTTGTATTGACAATGCAAGAGTCCAGCACTCTGTAAAGTCTCCTCCAGCACATCCCTAAGACTTTCAGTGAATTTAAGGTCTGGACTCAGAGGAGCCTATTCATGTGTGAAAATGATTCTTCATGTTCCCTCATAACCATTATTACACAATTTGAGCCTGATGAATCATTGTCATCCTGGAATATGGCCATGATGTGTCTTCCTACATGGTTGTTTGAGAAATGAAAAGCTAAACACTCCATCAATTGGGGTTAGAAGAACTGATGCCAAACATATAACATGTTAGAAACATAATAATCACTGCAATACTGATTCAGTCATTCAGTCTTTTTTTTTGCAGGGCAGTGTATATATACTGTACATTAGATATGAAAACTCCAGATTAATCCCTCAAATAACATCTGACAGACTTTGATGCTCAGTTATCTTGTCCTTGAATGAAGAGAGAAAGAGAGATCACCTGAATGTGAAAGTATTGTTAGGTAGATGTTTGCTTTTTTATTAATAACCAACACAAATTCATATTTATCTTTTATGTACAGAACCATTAAAAAAAATTGGGATCAGTAAGATTTATTTAAAAAAAGAAAGAAATGTAAAACATTAATTTTGCAAGAACACATTAAATTGATCTAAAGTGACAGAGACTTTTACATTGTCACAAAAGTTTTCACAAGATTTCAACTTTGTATTTATCAAAGAATCCTGAAAAACGTGCATCACAGTTTCCGTAAAACTATTAAGCAGCACAGCTGTTTTTAGTTTAAACTTCCGTGCACACAGAACGCGTTTGCTCATTCCACTGCGCAACTATTCCATTGTTTTTCAATGTAAAAACACACACTAGACGGACGTCTTTAACTGTTGCGCTCACACCTTGTGTCTCTCCGCATGACACAGCCTTCTTAAATCGCTGTGCTTGTTGAAAGAAGTGTCTCTCTCTTTTTTTTTTCTATTGTCCTATGTTTTTATCAGCAAAAACATGTTCTGTGTGAACCAGCCCTTACTGTATTTTTGATTAAATAAATACATCGATGAGCATGAGACTTCTTTCAAAAACAAAACAAAAAACAAATCAATTTTACCAGCTGTGATTGGGGAACATTGGAATAGAAAAATAATGTTTTCCCTGTTTTCTTGGGCAGGAGAGCGTCCCGGGCTGGGCTGCAGGGAGCTGGTGGTGAGGAATCTGTCTAAGCTGCTTCCTGCGGTGGGCCGGGACATTGGTGACTGGTTAGTGCAGACGCGAGTGAAGACGGCTCAGCTGCTGCGGGTTCTGCTGCTGCATGCTGAAGATCACTGTACACAACACCTGCAGTCTCTGCTCACTGTGCTGTATCACACCTGTGTGGACCCTGAGCCTGACGTCAGAACACAGGTGACAGGACAACCAATCAGGAGCATCCATCTATCTATCTGTGTATCTATCTGTGTATCTATCTGTGTATCTATCTATCTATCTATCTATCTATCTATCTATCTATCTATCTATCTATCTATCTATCTATCTATCTATCTATCTATCTATCTATCTATCTGTCTATCTATCTATCTGTGTATCTATCTATCTATCTATCTATCTATCTATCTATCTATCTATCTATCTATCTGTCTATCTGTCTATATATCTATCTGTCTATATATCTGTCTATCTGTTATGAGATATGTTTGAATCATGAATCTTTTTTATTTCAGTGGTTTCCTGTCTCTCTCTTTGACAGTGTTTGGAGTCAGCGAAGCTCTTGGGAGCATTTGTCAGTCCAGAGGTCTTCCTCAAGTTTCTGTTACCTCACGTTGAAGACTCCAATTCCTGCTCGTCTGGTGCTCCCTGGGCTCCTCTCATGGTCCTGGGGGCCGTATTAAGAGGGAGTTCAAGGGAGGTGCTACGACCCCACCTGTTAAAAATCGGAAACATGCTCGCACACCCTGATGTCTGTCAGGGGTCCCAACAGGTGAGAGTCAATGACATTTCTGCCTTCGACCTGCTCCTGAGTGCTTAGTTTCCATTGCAAAGCTGTGTTCACACATTGGGTCTCATTCATGAAACACGAGCAGAACGAATTTTTGTGTAAATCGTGTGTAAAGTGGTTCTGGCGTAAATTTTCGGATTCATTAAAATGTTCGTATTTTCCAAATGTTAGTTGGTACGAAAGAAATCTACACCTGCTCCCAGCCACGCGTAAATAGTGCGTTTAACATCCGAACGTTTTGCTCATTAATAAGGCTGCATTTTAATTCACCTTAATCGGGTACATATTACACAGCATTTTGAAAAAATATTATATATAGTAATTACATACGGTTTTTCTTTTTACTTTTATTACGAGAGCCAGTAATAGCATCTGCAAACGGAACACAAGTCCGCAAGTCTTTTTTTTTTATTTTTTTTTTTTAATATTCAAGCTGTTTATTCATTTATTTATTTTTTCCGCAAGTCACAAGTGTTGCAGTCAAGCTTCATGTCGAACCATTTTCTTTTCACTTCTGAGACTGTTCGATTAACAGATGAAACTCCGTTAACTGCATCTGTAGGCTAATATGCTGCCAAGCTAAATCATTTTTTTTAGGACCTGATACGCCACTATGTACGCTTGAAAATAAAATGTGGCGTTTTGAATGAACTTCTGATAATAAAACTTCAATTTCTGCATCTGAGAAATTTCTCTTTTTCATTCGCTTTTGAGAAGACATGTTGAAATCCTTCGTTTCGTGTCATAATATGATGCCCATATATAGTTGTCAGTCGGTTTTAATGGGCGGGATTTATGGTAATTGAGAATGAGCGAGCGTCCCATTTACGACTGATTGGAATTCATTAACCCACACACACATTTCACTATCAAATCTGACGTTTACAAAGTATTTGTGAATCAGGAGAAGAATTTTCGGGAATGTCTCTTTACGTGCAAATCACTCACATATTTACTCGTATATTTACGAATGTTTCATGAATGAGACCCATTGACTTGCCATGCCAAAGCAACCGGAATTCATTTATTGTCAATCAAAGTTGAGAATTTTTGGAGTTTCACAGAGAATTCATCACATTTGTTGTGCAGTTATGCAGCCAACCAATAACATTAGGGCATTAAACAGTAGAAATTACCACTACTAACAGTAAAGCCACTTGGTGACGTCCAGTGATTAAAATCTATGTTTGTGCAAAACTTTTCGTGGCCGCATTTACAAAATCATGTCACACAATTGTTCTTACTTTTTTGTATTAAAACAACTGTTTTTAACTCTTAATGGCTAGTTTAATTATATACTTAAGCCTTTCAAATGTAGTTTTCCTAAAGAATGTATTTTATTGCATATTTCCAGCCCCCTTAAACACACACACTCACACACTTATTCATGTTGCAGATGTGTTAGAACATATCTCTGTCAGACCGAGTGGAAAAATCCCACCCAGACCCAAGAGTCTGGCCCTGGTTTCCTCTCAACCCACATTCGGCTCGCTTTGATATCTAAAATAACGCTCTATTTTTTGAGTTTACCATCCCTTCAGTGCCAAGTCACCACCCCTGAGAGAGCTTTGCAGAAATTCCCTCTATAGTGTAATTAAAAGCACTAAAAGAAAAATGACTAATTTGGCCCCTGACCCCCCCTGTGTCCACCACAATCCTGCATACTTTGGTCCAGCTGTCAATGTTTCATCTCGGAATTCATGCCAGAATCTAACAAAGTTTTCCTTCCGTGTAATAATGTGGCCTTAAAAGCATTGGCTGGGAGATGGTGACACACAATAAAGACATGGTTCATCACAGATGTTGCAGGACCTTTGACTGTCCCGTAGAGATGATTGAGACAGAAAAAAAGGCTGGCGAGACAGTGGTTTTTGTCAGTTTAAGGGAAGGAAATGGCAAATTATCCTGTTTTTAATACCACAGTAGCTAATGCAATGACTGCCTGGAAATCTAGAGAGAGGGAGAGAATTAATATTAGACTGACTGTGAATAAGTATTTTCAAAAATGCATTAGCTCTGTTTCTAAATCTAGTGAGATGCCTACCTAGACGGCATTTTAAGGCATCATAGCATAATTATGTTGCCGTTTAAGAAGCATCAATTAATCTAATGGTGAATGCAATCACAGAAAGTATTGTAATGAACTCTGATTAATTTAAGATGACAGACAGATAAAAAAATGTCGACTGGAAAGACAAATATTTTATTTTATTATTTTTTTCAAAAAGGAAACGAATAGGCTACCTTTATTCAGCAAGGATACATGCAATTTATTAAAAGGGACAGTACAGACATTTATTATGTTTCAAAATATTTCTGTTTCAAATAAATTCTGTTCTTTTGAACTTTCTTTTCATCAAAGAATCCACGGTTTCCATAAAAATATGAAGCAGCACAACTGTTTTCAACATTGATAATAATCAGAAAATGTTTCTTGAGCATCAAATCATCATATTAGATCGATTTCTGAAGGATCACTTAAGACTGAAGTAATGATGCTGAAAGTTCATTTTGTAAATTACATTTGATAAAATATTCAAATAGAAAGCAGGTATTTTAAATTGTAAAAATAGTTCACAATAATACTGTTTTTACTGTATTTTTGATTGAATAAATATAGTTTTGGTGATCATAAGAGACCTCTTTCAAAAAAAAAAAAATCTTACCGACCCCAAACTTTTGCACAGTAGTGTAAAATTATATTTCATCCAATGCTGAAAAGAGTCGATTAAAAATAGTTTGATCTTTTTTTTTACTATTTTACACACTTTAAAAAAAAAATCTTTTTCCAATCTTTGACAATTTTAGCTTATTACAGTATCACTTTCTTAGCTTGTCAACCGGCTAAAGTCAGAAATCAATTGTGAGGATGTCATGAGGGCTCGAGTCAGTTCTACCATTTTTAAATGAGTTCAATTAATTTATAAACCGATCGAATCAGTTCCATATTGATTCAGTTCAGTAACAGTGTGTTGATGTTTCAAATTTGTCAATTATGAAACAGTCAATTAAGCTAAAGCAGCTCTGCGGAGACCAGCGATGTCATCCAGCTCAATTTCAGTTTTCAAGTTTTGTTCTCATCATAGAGTCAATGCTAGGGGTGTAACGATATTCAAACCGAACCGACAAACCGCGATACAACAGCCACGGTTCGAACCGCGATACTCTCATGTCGAACCGAACGCGCCCCGCCCCCTGCTGCCCCGGCCCAACTCTCACATCACTTTGTCACAAAACTATTTTTTTCTTCCTTGACATTTGATTAAATAGTTATTGATGAGTACACTTTTAACAACTAATTAGAGCTGTAGTTTTACTAAATATTATTATAATATTATTTACTAAATAAAGTGCATGTCACGTGATTTGGGTGATCGATCACGCTCGAGAGTTTACATACGCACTTCAGGATGGCAACTCATATTGAGATTGAAGACCCTCCGGTCACAACCACTGACTGATACAGCAGCAACAGCAGCAGTGCTGATCACGAATCACCGACACCTGTCATCATCCAATATGATGACATATCACAGCATTTTTTAATCATCGTTTTGAGACAAATCATTGTTTGCTTCCGCTTCAAGCCGGACTCGTCTCGCGCTAACGGTAATTCCTTTTCACTGTCCACGTTTTGATTTCGGCAAATCAATTTTAGCGAATGCAAACAACGTGATTATTGTTCATGAGTCCAACATCCAGCCACGCAAGAAAACATGTAATCTACCTGAGGGAATAATATGCTCACAAAACATTTCTGATTATTATTAATGTTTAAGACTGGTTTGTTTCCCCCCCCCCCCAGGATTCAATGAAGAATGTAAAGATCATAAGATATTTATTTGAAATAGAAAGCTTGTGTAACACTATAAATGTAGGCTACTGTCACTTTTGATTAACGTAATGCATCCTTGCTGAATAAAAGTAGGCAATTACTTTCTTTAATTTCTTTCCCCCAAAAAATTATCTTACAAACCTCAAACTTTTGAACTGTAGGCCTATGTATAATGTTAAAAAAGCTTTCTATTTCAGATAAATGCTGTTATTTTGAATGGTGGTTTGTTTGTAATGTGACATTTTGTTTGTATGACTTTACAATAATTTTTAGAATTAAATTGTACATAAATAGGTTAAGCAATACAAATGTGTTTGTCTGATAACCTTTTAAACATATACTTAACTGTCTGCAGACAATGAAATGATGTACATTGTGCGATGCAGTACAAATATTTTGAGTGTCCCTTGTTTTCCTATAAAGAACCACGATTGTCCCGCATTTTACTTTTCTGAAGTTGGCAACCCTACTCAGGTGTGCAGTTTATTTCTGACTAGTCAGTGGAGGCATTTATTTCATTTTAGTTAACTCAGGTGTGCTAAGTGCTCTAAAGAAAGGCTGAAGCCACTGTATAAAGTTCAGTTAATAAAGTTAAAGTTAATCTAGCGTTATTATTGCTGGTGCCCTGCCATGAACCCTGCCCCCACAGCAAACAGAACCGAACCGAACCGAACCGTGGCTCCAAAACCGTGATATGAACCGAACCGTGGCATTGGTGTATCGTTACACCCCTAGTCAATGCCTTTAAATCAATAATATTACTAAATATTAAAGGTAGGGTAAACAATTTTCAGAGTGGCTAGCATTGTAAGCATAAGATCCCAAAGCCACGTCTCCAAAGCCATGCCTCCTTCAAAACACATGAACGCACACAGCTGGGAGGAAAACAAAAGCGTCATGAGAGACGCCATTAAACTACCTCATGTCTCAAAGCATATATTACAATAATAATGAACATAAACAACTTAAAGAGCTCTGACCTGTAGCACCTGACTGCTGCAGATTCATTTTGCCGTTGATAGTGTACAAGTGTAGCCAATGAAATTAAATTAAATTCGAGTCACGAACCGCTCCCAGTATAACGTCACGTCACGGGTTTCTAAGTTACAGTAGTTATGGCGTGAACGCAGCATAAGCTGGTTGTTTTGGTTCAGGAGGAACTGTAAAAGGCAGCTGCTGTTTCGGTCGCGGTGCTCATGACTGACATCTGTCTAACTCATAGCATGAAACGCGCAGATGACGAGTGATGTGTGCGCGAGCAGTTTTGCAGAGATACGTTGATATGCAGGTAGGACATTGTATCATTCAGACCGAATGCAATGATTGGATGAAAATATTATGGTCATATGCCTTCCTCAGACAAGATATATACATAAATACATTAAGCCCACTTGACTTAGTGATTGCTATCAGGATGTGAAGAGACTTTCAACCAGCATAACAAAAAATGTTTTTGGAACAAATTGCGTACCCTGCCTTTAAGTCTCCTTAAATACTAAAATGACACTGCTTATTTTCAGCAAACGTGTCTGTGTGAACTGGGGAGTTTTATGTTGAGTGAATTTTAGAGTAGGGCCTATGTCTGCATCAAACTTTATTTTGAAAGAGCAAGAAGAAGCCACTGTTGAGTGAACAGAGGCAGATGCTCTGATCTTTCCTGTACGCTGCAGCTTTGAAGTCAGCCTGCCCTTTGATGTTGCTGTTGTCAGAACACTTTCGGCTGTCTGTTTTCCAAAATCATCGGAAAGAAAGTACAGTGTAGGAAGAAGGCAAGGAAATAACACGCCTGCAGACCTCTTTTGAGCATATGTCAGATGTTGTGGGTCTGAAGATGTGCACTTGTGTAATGTGTTATGAATTGGATTTGCGATGCCTGTAGGACATGGAAAACAGAAGCACCAGCTCACTATGTTTTGTTTTCGGTGTTGCTATGGGACTATAAGCGGGAATGTAAATCTCAGATGTCTAAAGGAAGGTCGACATAAAATTTCAGATCTATATTAGAGAATATACATAAATGCATACCTGCCTGCTCACGTCATTGCTGACAGCTGTGGCCTGCTCACCTCTGTCCTGAAAAAAGACGAGCTGGAGACGGGGTGGGACGAGACATGTTTCTGCTGAGGGGCCGTTGTGGAGACAGGACTATATTTATGGACAAGAAGAGCCAGACGGACATGAATTGCAGAGAGTGCTGGTTAGGTCGATCGGTTTAAAACAGTTGTCAGACCTGTCGATCATTCCTCTGACAGCCCTAGGCGTGAACTAGAGAACATGCTTCTGTTTTACGAGTGTTAGTTTGATCTGGAAACCTGCCCATAAAGTGACATCTTTAAAACTAGTCTTTTATTACATTACATAATGGGGGGGAAAATAGATCATCTTGATCTATAAGAGGTTTATCTGCTAAGTTTCACAATTATAAAGATCATGTGTTTTATATATTTCAAAACTCCACACCATCAACTAACAATACATAAAAATGATTGTTTTAGAATGTTTTTTATGTAATTGTTTTATATTTTTTACCTGTGCAGAACCCTGTCTGCTTAATCATTTCATTTATTTATTTATTTATTTTACCTGTGCATATGGAAGCTTGTTTCCGCCACAGAAAAAATAAATGTAAAAGATATTTTGCGACTTTTTATCTCACAATTGCGAGTTTACATCACTCAATTCTGAGATAAATGTAGATACAAGCTATTGTGAGAAACAACTCAGAATTGTGAGATAAGAAGTCGTTAAATTCGCTAAAAAAGAAGTCGTTAAAACAAGCTTCCATACATATATCCCTGTATGCCATTTATTTTATTGTATTATTTTATTTATTTTTTACCTGTGCATAACCCTGTCTATTTAATAATATTTCATTATTTATTTTATTTCACTTTACTTATGCATAACCCTGACTGCTGTCTGCCATTTTATTGTATTATTATTATTTTTTTTTTTTTTATTATTTTTTTTTACCTGTATATAACCCTTTCTACCTCATAATATTCCTGCCTCATTTTTTTTATTTACAGGTGCATAACCCTGTCTACTTCTTTTTTTTTCATATAAATCTTGTCTACCTTTTATTGTATTTTATCATATCTTTTTTTTATTTGCATGCTCATAACCCTGTGTACCTCATTATTTAATTTACTTTGGTCATATTCTTGTCCTGAACATAAATAAAAAGAAAAAGTCTTAATTCTTTGTAGTTCTTCAGCTTTGCCTTCTAAAAATAGTAGTAAAAGTGTCCTCCCACTTCCAGTGGCCAGTGAAAACTCCTGCATCTTAATCATCCTGTCCCTGTTAATGACAGAACCGCTGATTGGAGGAAATGGTGTCATGATCCTCTTGTTTCTGTGAATGTGACACTTTGTCTAGACATGTGATCACTTCATGGAAAGAGAGACAACAAGGTTGTGAGGGTGGGTAAAAATGTAGTGGGGTAGGAAATAACAGAGACTGATGGAAAGAAAAGCTCATCGTGTGTTTTGAGCTGCTTTACGAGGTCAGAGAGTTTAGTCTCTATGTGTGTCTTTTATTGGCATGATAAAAACTGTTCATTTGTCAAAGTAGTATAAAATAGGTCAAATAAACAACAAATATAGCAGCTGTAATTAAATTAAGTGTCATTAAATGTCATTAAATTAAACTAAATTAAATTTTATGCAATTATATTAAATTAAATTGTCCAGACTATAATTAGAAATTAAACCGTAAATCAAACAAAAAGGAATAAATGACGTAATTAACATTAAACAAAAGTAATGAAAAGTGTAAATGTTTTGCACGTTTGTTTTTTTGTCTCTCAGGCGCTGTATCTGGATCAGCTGTTGGTTTGTGTGGATGCTGTGCTGTGTGTGTGTCAGGTGGACTGTGATGTCATCAGTCTGCAGCTGCTGAAGGTCCTGGTGTCGGTTCAGAGTCTCGCGTCACAGCAGCAACAGCACAACAAGGTAAAACACACACGTTCGGCATTTCCCATACACACTTAAACATTATATATGACTGATCTAAGCTCTTTATATTGAACATACTGCAAGGAAAGTATGTAGTTTCTTGCATACTCTCAAGAAAGTTGCCTACTGATTTACAAAATATTGCATGTCCAAAGTTTCTCGGCCTGAGTTGCCTGCACCTAAACATCATGTTAAAGGCGGCATGAAACAGAAGTTGCAATAGTCTTTTGTTCGTTATTGCGACATATATCCGAGTGAAACGGCTTCTCGAACGAGAAATTTTTTTAGGGCGGGACTAATTTTGTCCATGGGGAATCGATTGGCTGATTGGACGGTTGTTGTTTGCTATTGGTGGATCTCATGTGAGTGACAGGTTGCTCCGCCCTCATGTCAGTAAATGCATCATCAGAGAAGAGATGAGCTACAAGAGGAAGGGGAAGTTATTTTAATGAAAGATTATTTTAAAAAAATATGAATTTAAAAAAATGACCTGACATTCACTGTTAACTTGATATGAGTGACATTTTAGCTCACAGTAGTAGATGGATGGACAGTAGATCAAATAACTGAACATTATTCTGGGTCTTTCTCAGGCAGAAGAATCCGTGAGGAGTTTGTGTGAGGCGCAGGGTCTCAGTGGAGCGTGTGAGTTGTACCGACAGCACATGGCAGATCTGCTGCAGTGGCTCTCTGACTCGCATCACACCTGGACCAGTTACTCCATTCAGAAGACACAGCTGGAGATCATCGCCATGCAGTCCGGTGAGTGTGCGTTTCATTTGCAGCTGGGCAACATTCTGTTTAGACGCACACAATCTAAAGGTGATGATACACAGGGCAACTTTTTGGGCAATGTTGCTGGGTAATGTTGCCGTCACCGGGCAACCAGATGAGACACACGACCGATCTATATTATCCAGATATAAATGTATTGCCCATTTTCAATGGGAAAGTGCCCAAGCAACAATCGCTCAGCAAGACTGCCCAGCAACATTGCTCAAAAAGTTGCCCTGTGTATCATCACCTTAAGAGCTGAACTCATTAAAGTTCACGTCTTCAAACTTCCCTCAGAGTGAGCAGTCAAATTCTTCGCTTAATTATTCACTAATTTAGCGTTATTTGTAGGGATGCACCCAAACGAAATTTCTGGGCCGAAACCGAAAATTCAGGATTTGGCCAAAAATCTAAAATAAAAACAGAAATTAATTCTCAATTATAATCAAACTTTAATAAACGGCACTCATATATCTAAAACTTAGTTGTACCATTTAAATTGCACATAAGACGGTTTTATATCAACTTATAAAAAAATTCTTAGAAATATAAACATTTAAACAACAATAAACTCTGTAATCATGACAGATTTATTTAAGCATACATTAAATAATGAAGACATCACAAACGGGTTATGCAATAATATAATGAATATGTAATGCTCTGCATATATTCAGCAAAATGCTCTTCTCTAGAGTGTTTTTTTTTCTTTTCTAGCTAACTAATGGGTTTATGGACATTGAATAGCTTTCTTGAGGAAAATGTTACATTAAATGTAAGTTTTATTGACGCCTTTCCCCGGTTGAAACACTGATCGAGCGATTACATGACACAGGGTTCATTTCGGTAAGTTGTAAAGTATCTTTCAACATGCCTTCTGGTGTTCAGCCATGTTTATTTGGTGCTGTAACTAGTAGTAAATAGAAGATGATATGATCGGCTCACATGCGCTTGATGTCTAAAATAAAAATGTCTAAAATAAAAATAATAATCAAATAAAACATACTATAAATGGAGTAAATATTCTCCAAAATGTAATGTAAAATAATATTGAAAAAATATGAATAAATAAAATACCAATATTTTCTTCTTCTTTTTTTCGTTTTATCATCTGCATGTTATCTTTTAGGTCCAGTGGTGGGCGAGTTTCTTCCAACCCTCTTGCCTCTGTTGAAGAGTTGCGTTGAACCCAGTCGAGACCCTGAGATGAGACTTCACATCTTCACCATGCTGTCCAAACTACTGCTGGATGCCAGCAACACACTGGACTCACAGGGGTCAGTTTATCAGTCACAGATCTTTCTTAATGCAGTTATTGTGTATTTTGCATTATAAGAGAATATGATGAAATATCCAAACTATCATACCCGATGGCATTGAAACATAGGAGATAACAGCAATGGTTAACTACTACACAGCTGAGCTCTTGTTATTTTATATCTACAGTATCCCACCACTGCTTAAATATATGCTTAAACATGCATCATTACAATGATTTATGCATTTTAAGAATGGAGATCTTCTGTGATGCCTGATAAGGATCTAAATACTATGCATTTCAAAGACAACCCTTCACAATTACACCGATATAGTAACGCATCAGGATAGTCCCCTTCAGATATGTAGCAAAATCCCCTCTTTTCATGTGGCGTTCACCTCAAATTCCTTCGTTGCATGTGGGTGCTTGATTTGAAAAGTGAAATAAGAGGAGAATGAAAGAGTTACTGAAGACATTGTTGGAAATACCTAAAGAGTGATTTTGTTTGTAAAATGCAAATATACTTTTTTAAAGTTGTCATGTTTGTCATAAAGTTTGTCTTCATAATGTTTTCTCTCCCTAGGGGATTTGGTGAATACATGGAGATGGTCCTGCAGGATTTGTTGTTGCCTAATCTGGTGTGGCGTTCGGGTCGATCTGCCGCGGCTGTCAGGACCGCTGCTCTCAGCTGCCTGTTAGCTGTCCTACACGGGGCGGCTTTCCCAGCGGAGCGAGTAATAACACACACACATCAACTCTATCACTACAGCAGAGCCATGAAACATTAAGACTGCATCAAAATATGAATTATATATTTATATATATATATGAAGAGTTGAAGAGTTGAGGAGTTGAAGTGAATATATGAAGTGCCATCTGAAATTTTCTTCTAGAATGATATTTTTTTATCAAGCTCATATATTTAAGTTCAGCAATTTCACTTAATTGGCAATGAAAATAACCTATTAATTGTCATTTAAGTGAAATTACTGAACTTAAATATACAAGCTTGATAAAAATGATCATTCTAGAAGAAAATTTCAGATGGCACTTAGAGGCTTTTGCATCTGAACTCTTATCTCTCTCTCTCTCTCTCTCTCTCTCTCTCTCTCTCTCTCTCTCTATATATATATATATATATATATATATATAATTTAAATAATTTAGAAAATCATTTTGTAGATGGAAGAAATTATATTTTGATGAAGATATTTAATTTGAATAATTGTGCGTAATGACATAAGGAAATTTTATTAGTACAGCACATTTATTAAGGCAGTAAATGGTGTCAAATTTGATTTCATGTTTTGTAACTGTTACGGTTAATATCTGCTTTTTTGAGCATCGCTAAAATATATGTTAAAGTACTTGTTTGCAAGTTTGCAAGATTTTTTTTAATGTTTTTGAAATAAGTCTCTTTATTTCGTTAATTTGACTTATTTTACTTACTTAAGTCTCAATTTAGTTAATATACATTAACATTTTGAAATATTATTCCATTTTAAAATAGAATGTTTTCTATATGAATATATTTTAAAATGTAATTTATTCCTGTGATCAAAGCTGAATTTTCACCATTACTACTCCAGTCTTCAGTGTCACATGACCCTTAAGAAATCATTCTGAAATGATGATTTGAGAAACATTTCTGATTATTATAATTGTTGATATTCCAATTGTTGATATGATTATTATAACAGTTCATATTTTTGGTGAACTGCTTTCTTCAGCATTCTTTGATGAATAGAAAGTTCAAACGAACAGCGTACTTGTTTGATTTTGTGTGAGTGATGTTGACATGTGATAAATGTGTTTTAGGTTGTGTCGGTGGAGGAGACTCTCAGTACACAGCTGATCTCTGCGCTGGAGGAAGACTCTAAACTGGCTCGTCTTCTGGCCTGTCGATCTCTTCACTCACTGCTGAAACTCACAACACAACAGCTCAGCACTGACTCGCTCAACAAGATCTATCCAGGTATACTTAACTCATCCTACATACTGTTAAACAATGAAAGGGAAGAGAGCAGCATGTTTACTGTGACAGATGAAAATCAAGAAGTGCAGTGTTAAATATCTTTGGTCTAGATTGTTCAGTTTTCCAGCATCTTTCCACAGTATGGGTTGTGTACATCAGATGTCAAACTGTAGCTGTCAAACATGTGGAATGGATTGAGGTTCTGTAGCTCACAGATGTATTTTCATGCATCAAATTAAATAGAGCTTCTGCTTTAAGGTCTGTATTTTTATTTGACTGTGTAAATGGAGAAATAGCACCATTATTCTTCTTATGCAAACATGTTATTGAAAAAGGTAGATTGAAACGCGTCCGACAGTGTTAGATATTGTAAATGGAATATGTGTTACAGTTCATTGCACATATTGTCAAGGCATTTTGTATACAATAGTTTTTATTTTATTTTCAAGTTGTCATTTTCTGTTTCTGTTATAAGACTATCCTGGTTAAATAAAGCATATCCATGACTATGTGCCTTGCACAAATTTTCCATACATTTATTAATATATATAATAAACAGTGCCCATAAAAAGTGTTAAACTTTTATTTTAGTTTGTTTTATTTAGTTTTGTTTAGTCTTTTAAAATGGTATTGGTTTGTTTCACTGTTTTAAGACTATTCTTGTTAAAGCATATCTGAGTCTTGCACAAGTTTTCCAGACATTTATTAATAAATTATAGTAGCCAGTGCCCATAAAAAGTGAATTAAGCTTTTTATTTAATTTTTTCATTCAATGTTTTTAAATAGTCTGTGTCTGTTTCTCTGTTATAAGACTATCCTGGTTAAATTAAGCATATCTATGTGTTTTGCATACATTTTCCAGACATTTATTAATATACAATAATACACAGTACCCATTTTTGTTTTGAAAAGTGGATGGCAGATTTCATAAGACTATCCTGGTTAAACGAAGCACATCAGTGTGTATATTAACTGTTGTTATTGCACACTTTCATGGTTTCAGATGTGTCTGTGAGGTAGTATGTGCTTTCATGAGCGTGTCTGTTTGTGTTTCAGAGCTGCTGAAGCGTGTGGATGACAGCAGTGAAGACGTCCGCCTCGAAGCGCTGAAGTCTCTGAGCACATGGTTCTCATCTCTGGGGAAAAACTACGACACACACTCGTGCCGGCCACACCTGGAGTTCCTGTTCCAGCAGCTGCTGCTCTACATGGACGACCCCGACACCAAAGTCCAGGATTCAGTGCTCGGTAAGGGTGCACGCACACAAACGGCATGCGATTCTTCATTCCTGCTGTAACCATCTGATGTTTTGACTTGAGTCGTGACTGATGACAGTTATATTCGTGTCGACACTGTTGTGGTGTAAGATAAATCTCTTCCTGCTGCATAAGGAAGTGATTCGGGTCTGTGTTGCGCTCATCTACGGTCCACTTCACTGATCTCCCTGTTCTTCACTTCAAAGAGCCTCATTAATCCTGCATTTTTACACTCTATCCATCACACGCTCCTCTGCTACTGGCCTGCCTCCAGCCGGGTCATGGGCTGTCAACACCTTCCCATAATCCTATGTCAATGTGTCCAAGTGCACACGCACACGGAGTACAGAAACTCTTCATACCCCCTAATTAGGCTTTGAACCCACAAAGGATGTTGAAAACGTACATATAGTAAGTAGGGCATAATGTTCATCCGGTTGATGTCGCTAAATAAACCCAGACAGGGTGATCCTAATATGCATTTGTATTATACAAAAGGGGTTTATTTAGAGATAACGTTCAGCATCATGCATACAGAGCCACAGACGGGGGGGAAAACACCGTCTTGATTTCCTCTTCTTGTCTTTCTTTATTTTTGATAATGCTCTTTAACGCATCTTGTATTTCAAAGACACCCCAGATGTGATTAATGTCCATTATAACACCATATCCCATAATCCCTCATTCCTATGGTTAAGCTTATAATAACAGCACTCTCACACTGTGCTTGAGTTACTGAGGAAATTCACCCGTTTCTTTACACAAAGGAAACTTTGTTTTCTGGTGCACTTACAAACGTATAAAGCGGCGGATAAAAGTAAATCCCCCCCGACCAAACAAATCAGGATAAAACCAAATCCCCACAACAAAGACACGACTGCTGAAAGAACACAAATCAGCTTTATGGGCTTCTCTTTGTTCCTAAATGGTGAGCTGAAAACTTTGAAAGTCTTTTTTTTGTAAAGGTAAAACAATGGACACTTTTGCGTAATCACACTGCAAAATAATTATATTTATGAAAATGAATATGAATATGCGAAAAATGCGTGCAACAATAGACCAGTTAATTATGGTCACAATTTCATTATGAACCTACCATTATGATAAACAAAACAAAAAAAGTATTAAACTACTACAATAAGTATTAAATACTATAATATACTAGTATATATATACTTTACTGAGCAAACTTACAACGTTTGGGGTCAGTAAGATTTTTTTAAAGATATTAATCATTTTTTAAAAAAGGATCCATTTATTTGATGTTTAATGGGTTTAATTTAATTGATTCAAAACACACACAAAAAAAATATTTCAAATAAATGCTGTTCTTTTCTCTTTCTATTTATCAAATAATCCTGAAAATCATTTATCACGGTTTCGACAAAACTATGAACCAGCACAACTGTTTTCAACATTGATAATAATAATTTATATATATTATAACAGAAATGTATCTTGAGCATCATATCATAATGATTTTTGAAAGATCATGTGACACTGATGACTGGATGATGCTGAAAATTCAGCTTTGCCGTTGCAGGAATATGTGATCAAATTCAAATAGAAAATATTATATTTTTAATTGTAATAATATTTCACATTCTTACTATTTTTACTGTATTTTTGATCAAATAAATGCAGCCTTGGTGAGCAGAAGAGATTTCTTTCAAAAAACATTAGTTTGTGTGTGAACATGGACTCAATACTGTTTCTTTACTATGTATATATAGAGAAAGAAAGAAAGAAAGAAAGAAAGAAAGAAAGAAAGAAAGAAAGAAAGAAAGAAAGAAAGAAAGAAAGAAAGAAATGATAGTAGAGTTGTTCTAGGCTGATGTTAAATCTGAATCTCCTGAATGAGTCAAGTCAAGTTTATTTATATAGTGCTTTTCACAATACAGATTGTATCAAAGCAGCTTCACAGTATTAAATTAAAATAATACAACAAAGTTTGTTTCAAGAGGAATTTATTGATTGATAAATTTATATTAAATATCCCCAAAATATCCCCATGAATGAGCACCAAAGCTCAGTGCTGTACGTCTGGACTCTGGACCAAATACATAACCCCCTGCACTATGACTCCACTATATTTTTTGCTCTGCCAAATGAGTAAAGTATGATGTAATAACCAAGTCTAAAGATCTCCTTGTCTTCTCTTTCTGTGTCAGAGGTTCTGAAAGTGGCCAGTGCAGTGGACGGAGGTCTGTTACAGCAGCAAACAGAGGCGGTGAGAGAGAAACAGCGCAGCTCTGAGAACTGTGATAAACTCCTCCAGCATATTCACTCATTATAACACACACATCTGTGGCTCAATGCTGCTTCCTCACTGAGTCTCATGCTGATGGAAACAGGCACTTTCACAAACATTTGTGAATGGATAACCTGTTTTGTTTTTTTAGCTTCAGTTCTGTTCACGGAGGTTGTTTGACAGAATTCAAAATTAACTTTCTTGTTTGAAATGTGCCTTTCTATTTGATATTGACATCTTTATTGATTTATTAAATAAACTTGTTTATTAAACTGATTGTTTTATTTGCACATTTGTGTTAGCAGATGTGTTAAGTATTCTTAATCATACAAGTCGAGAGCTAATACATTAACAATCGATATTGTATTTTTAAGTAGTAAAGTATTATGGTTAAAGCACATTAGTTCACATTAGTACAAATTAATTAGTATTGCTCGCTGGTCAAATACAATCATATCTGGTGAAGAATATCTTCACCCTATTCTTATTCTACTACTTGACATTTTGTCGGTATTATTGACACATTTTATGTGCCCACGTGGGCAGCGACAGTGACACCTGGAGGGGCGTGATTGGGAGGAACGGCCCCCCTGATCTGAACCCGAGTGGTGTTCTGTTATTGGACTTCTGTGCTAGTTACAGCTTGTCCATAACAAACACCATGTTCAAGCATAAGGGTGTCCATCAGTGCACATGGCACCAGGACACCCTAGGCCGGAAGTCAATGATCGACTTTGTGGTTGTTTCATCTGACCTCCGGCCGTATGTCTTGGACACTCGGGTGAAGAGAGGGGCGGAGCTGTCAACTGATCACCACCTGGTGGTGAGTTGGATCCGATGGCGGGGGAGGAAGCTGGACAGACTCGGCAGACCCAAACGTACTGTGAGGGTCTGTTGGGAACGTTTGGCCGAATCCCCTGTCAGAGAGATCTTCAACTCCCACCTCCGACAGAGCTTCGACCAGATCCCGAGGGAGTCTGGAGATATTGAGTCCGAGTGGACCATGTTCTCCACCTCCATTGCCAACGCGGCCACTCGGAGCTGTGGCCGTAAGGTCTCCGGTGCCTGTCGAGGCGGCAATCCCCGAACCCGGTGGTGGACACCGGAAGTAAGGGATGCCGTCAAGCTGAAGAAGGAGTCCTATCGGTCCTGGCTGGCTTGTGGGACTCCTGAGGCAGCTGACGGGTACCGACGGGCCAAGCGGACTGCAGCCCGGGTGGTTGGGGAGGCAAAAACTCGGGCCTGGGAGGAGTTCGGTGAGGCCATGGAGAAGGACTATCGGTCGGCCTCGAAGAGATTCTGGCAAACCGTCCGGCGCCTCAGGAGGGGGAAGCAGTGCCCTACCAACGCTGTTTACAGTGGAGGTGGGCAGCTGTTGACCTCGACTGGGGATATCACCGGACGGTGGAAGGAATACTTCGAGGATCTCCTCAATCCCGCCGTCACGTCTTCCATTGAGGAAGCAGAGGCTGAGGACTCTGAGGCGGACTCGTCCATCACCCAAGCTGAAGTCACCGAGGTAGTCAAGAAACTCCTCGGTGGCAAGGCACCGGGGGTGGATGAGATCCGCCCTGAGTACCTCAAGTCTCTGGATGTTGTGGGGCTGTCTTGGCTGACACGCCTCTGCAGCATCGCGTGGCGGTCGGGGACAGTACCTTTGGACTGGCAGACCGGGGTGGTGGTCCCTCTTTTTAAGAAGGGGGACCGGAGGGTGTGCTCCAACTATAGGGGGATCACACTTCTCAGCCTCCCCGGGAAAGTCTATTCCAGGGTACTGGAGAGGAGAATCCGGCCGATAGTAGAACCTCGGATTCAGGAGGAACAGTGTGGTTTTCGTCCTGGTCGTGGAACACTGGACCAGCTCTATACCCTCTACAGGGTGCTGGAGGGTTCATGGGAGTTTGCCCAACCAATCCACATGTGCTTTGTGGATTTGGAGAAGGCATTCGACTGTGTCCCTCGCGGCATCTTGTGGAGGGTGCTCTGGGAGTATGGGGTTCGGGGCCCTTTGCTAAGGGCTACCCGGTCCCT
Organism: Leuciscus leuciscus; assembly: GCF_965113295.1. Classification (NCBI taxonomy): domain Eukaryota; kingdom Metazoa; phylum Chordata; class Actinopteri; order Cypriniformes; family Leuciscidae; genus Leuciscus; species Leuciscus leuciscus. Next base: position 41,247,413 of record NC_138725.1, on the reverse strand, counting down.
GTACGACCGGAGCAGGAGCTTGGTTCGCATTGCCGGCAGTAAGTCAGACTTGTTCCCGGTGCATGTTGGACTCCGGCAGGGCTGCCCTTTGTCGCCGGTTCTGTTCATAACTTTTATGGACAGAATTTCTAGGCGCAGCCAGGGGCCGGAGGGGGTCAGGTTTGGGGACCACACAATTTCATCTCTGCTCTTTGCGGATGATGTTGTCGTGTTGGCCCCATCAGACCAGGACCTTCAGCATGCACTGGGACGGTTTGCAGCCGAGTGTGAAGCGGCTGGGATGAGAATCAGCACCTCCAAATCCGAGGCCATGGTTCTCAGTCGGAAAAGGGTGGTTTGCCCGCTTCAGGTTGGTGGAGAGTTCCTGCCTCAAGTGGAGGAGTTCAAGTATCTTGGGGTCTTGTTCACGAGTGAGGGAAGGATGGAACGGGAGATTGACAGACGGATCGGTGCAGCTTCTGCAGTAATGCGGTCGCTGTACCGGTCTGTCGTGGTGAAGAAGGAGCTGAGCCGTAAGGCGAAGCTCTCAATTTACCGGTCAATCTACGTTCCTACTCTCACCTATGGTCATGAGCTGTGGGTTATGACCGAAAGGACAAGATCCCGGATACAGGCGGCCGAAATGAGCTTTCTCCGCAGGGTGGCTGGGCGATCCCTTAGAGATAGGGTGAGAAGCTCAGTCACTCGGGAGGAGCTCAGAGTAGAGCCGCTGCTCCTCCACATCGAGAGGGGCCAGCTGAGGTGGCTCGGGCATCTTTTCCGGATGCCTCCTGGACGCCTTCCCGGGAAGGTGTTCCGGGCATGTCCCACCGGGAGGAGACCCCGGGGAAGACCTAGGACACGCTGGAGGGACTATGTCTCCCGGCTGGCCTGGGAACGCCTCGGTGTCCCCCCGGAAGAGCTGGAGGAAGTGTCTAGGGAGAGGGAAGTCTGGGCATCCCTGCTTAGACTGCTGCCCCCGCGACCCGGCCCCGGATAAGCGGAAGAAGATGGATGGATGGATGGATGACACATTTTAATATATATATATATATATCATTAAAGCAGCATTAACTTTTCTCTTTATCAATACAGGCGTCTATATAGGAAAACCCCACCTTTCCGTTTAATGAATCTCAAAATACAGAATTTGTAATCATTCATAGAAGGGTAATTTATTAATTTATGTATCCTATATGAACCTCTAAATAATATCTGGACTAAAGGCCCGTTCAAACCAAAAACTTTAACTATATTAGCATCCACACCATTGCACAATATCGTTCTGTTTATTATAAGCTTGCGCACGCTGCAGTTTTGTCGTCTGCCACTTTAAGAAGGATTCTGATTGGCTGTCAATGTTTTTATCGTTCATCAGCTGGAAAAAAATCGTTCTGAAAGTGATTCCAACGATATCATTTCTCTTTGCTGTTATTGTAATAGCTGTGGTGTGAACTCTGCTATTATTAATATTTAGAAACAATTATAGTTTGAAATTGTTATAGTTATCATCCTTGGTGTGAACGGGACCTTAACTCTATATTCACACATGCAGTTGTAGAATAATGTGAGGAAATAAATATCAATGAATGACATTTAATAATCATGAATCATGAGAGTATCTTTAAATGAATCTCTATGATTAGCACAATATTATTTTTCATGTCCAGATCAACCCAGTGAATGCTGTTTCTTCAGCCTCTCCGAACGCTGAACTCTCTCCTCTGGAGTCTTCTTGTAACTCCTGAAACACATACAAAATTTGTATTTTATATGTTTTCTATTGCAATATTGCACCTAATATTGATGTATTATATTTGAACATTCAAATTGTTTCATTCGATGTGAACTCAATTAGTTTGAAATGTGGTTTTGCATCTTTATACAATGCATTCTCTAAAACATACTGGGTTTGTTTTAAGGCTACTTTCATACAGAGTGATTCTTTGTAATATAATACAGTGATATTTTGATCACACTTCAGTTGACTAAATGACTGCATGAGATCCTGCCAAATGCATTTACAAATAAATGCAGCCAATTTTAAATGTCAGGTGACTCTTCTGGCAGAGGCTCGGTGGCATTTCCAGTACTGCAAGCGTCCAGCAAAGACTGAATTGAATTTCAAATTCCATCAACAACAGCGTAAAAGAAAATGGAAATGGCCAGAATAGGAGATTGCATGATCAAAGGAAGCAAAAGGTGGAGAGCTGACCCGCGGCGCAGGAGCTGCTGGCCTGAAACTGGAGCGTTCTGGCCCTGACTGGGCTGCAGGATCCTTCAACACACAGGGACAGGGAGACCGTTGGAAAGATGTACGCAGCTAGCGCACATATATGGTGCAGAGGGCATGGTAAATGTGTAAAGTGTCTGTTTTCCCTCTGTGGGTAATGTGTGTCTATTGGAGTGTTTTTGTCTTCACCTTTTTGTCGGGGGACTCTTGGTTTTCTGAGCTCGTCTGGTCTGTCCTGGAGATTCACCAACTCTGATGACAAGAACATTTTAGAGCAGATCAGGAAGTGAATAAAGGCTATTTCAGTTAATAAATAGTTAATCAAATAAATAGCATTTTATATACTATTTTGCTATACTATACTATATTTTATATATATATGAAGAGTTCAGATGCAAAAGCCTCTAAATGCCATCTGAAATTTTCTTATAGAATGATCATTTTTATCAAGCTCGTATATTTAAGTTCAGTAATTTCGCTTAAATGACCATTAATAGGTAATCTTCATTGCCATTTAAGTGAAATTATTGAATTTAAATATACGAGCTTGATAAAAATGATCATTCTATAAGAAAATTTCAGATGGCATTTAGAGGCTTTTGCATCTGAACTCTTCATATATATACTGTATATACATTTCATTTTCAACTTGTTTTTTGTTAAAGTTGAGGCCACATTCTTTTTACCATGCAATCATTATTTATTTTTGTTACTTTTTTCATAGATTTTGTTTTTGACCTATATCTTCAACTATGGAAATCCATATATATGTATGTGTGTGTGTATATATATATATATATATATATATATATATATATATATATATATATATATAGATATATAGATATGCTATTAATAATAGTAAATAAAATAAATAGTATTTTTATATAAAAACAATTTGTATTGTAAATTATTTTATATATATATATGAAATATATATTTGTAAATATATAGTAAATATTGTAAAATTTTGAAGTAAATATATAGTAAGAATGATATAAGATGTGTATATATATGTGTGTATATGTATATGATTTCCTAAAATATATATATATATATATTTTCCTCAATGTATATCTAAAGTATATTATATTACATATACTTTAAATATATATATAAACCATTTAGTTTAAAAAAAAATTAACATCTAGTTACAGTGAAATTATAGCTTTCAAAATATATCATGACTTATTGTGATTTTGTTCCTTATATTTTTGTTTAATGGGCCGAAGGCCATAAATGTGTCACAACATGAAGTTCTGGAGTTACAACCATAAACAAAGACTTCCCATCTTTGATTCAATTCAGTCCTTTATGTCATATTAAAAAAAGGTAACATTACTATTGCACAAGTTACCATCCAACAACCAATAATCTTGCCAATGTTTATGTTGTTTTGGCACCTAAATGGACCAACTGCATGTCAAATAAGTCTTTATCAGACTTAAAAGTTGCATGATATAATTGCATGATTGCAGACAAAAAGTTTCAAACATAATATTGTTCTAATACAACTCACCTTTTCTTCCTATCAAGAGATTTCTGGGTTGCAGCAGACAAAATCACCTTAGGGGGCTTTGCTTTTTCCTGTATGCCAAATCAAATATTATGTGTAGCGTACTTTTCAAAACAGCAGATTGCCAGGGATCAACACTAACCAAAACTAAATGGAAATAAACCGATGAAGATGAAAGCAAAAAGTGCAGATTGTTGTTACCATCTCTCTGAGTTTTCTCTTAGCTCTCAGATCTCGGTCTTGCTGTAGCAGAGACAAACGCTCCTCTAGTGTCATAGTGAAGAAGATATCATGAATGTCAAACAAGGCCGCGCGTAACTGTAACAGAAGCACATAAACATATTGAGTGCCAGATCTGATGCTGTACACACGGTTCTTTAGTACCAAAGCATCAAATGTGGGACCTGAGCTCTGACGCGCTCTTGCAGAGACAGATCTTGCTCTGACAGCTGGACGTTTCGTTGAACAGCATTAGTGCTGAATGAACGAATAAACTCCTGCGTGTCCTGAAGAAAGACACATGTAGAGAGATGATCAATCCCATGAGGGCTTTATTAGCATGTATACGAACACTATTGTAAGTGAAAAACCAGTCACAAGTCGCACGGGTATATTTGTGGCAATAGCCAAAAATACATTGCATGGGTCAAAATGATTGATGCCAAAAATCATTAGGATGTTAAGATCATGTTCCATGAAGATATTTAGTAAATTTCCGACCGTAAATATATAAAACATTTATTTTTGTGAGTGAATGCGTTATGCAGCACAATCGCGTACATAAATGGACAACTTTAAAGGCGATTTTCTCAATGTTTCGATTTTTTGCACCCTCAGATTCCAGATGTTCAAATAGTTGTATCTCGGCCAAATATTGTCCTATCATAAACCATACATCAATGGAAAGCGTATTTATTCAGCTTTCAGGTGATGTATAAATCTCAATTTCCAAAAAATGACCCATGTGACTGGTTTTGTGGTCCAGGGTCACATGTTGTGCGTTCTCTTCTCACTTGTACGGTTTGACGCAGGTGTTTGACTTTCTCTGTTCTCAGCAGTCGTCTGGTCAGAAAGCCCTTCACGATAGAAGTGAGGCGACACAGTGCCCTCTGCTGCTCCGCTGTTATAACCTGTGTGCGACACACACCACTGAGGCTTTATCTTATAATAACATTTATTCAAGTTGATCAAATCAATGCAAAAGCTTTTAAAAACCAACCTGGCTCAGCCTGTTTCTGCTCTTCCCTGTGCTGGGATGATTTAGGCCTCTCATATATATGGAGGGTGATGATGACACATCTAAACCTAAAAAGAATAGAATACCATGTTAATATATACCATAGTACGTGCATACTATATTCTTTTGATTTTGTAGTAAATGAATGGTTAAATTGTTTACCCCAAAATGACATCATTTCGTCATATTGTTCTAAATATGATTTTATTTCTTCTGTGAAACACACAAAGATGTTTAAATTCCCAACGCTCTAAAAAATAACTGAAAGCTTTCTAAATGTAGTCAACCAACACATGACTGCGTCTGAGCACATGCAACTGAAAGTTTTGAATCAGTGTTATTTTAGCATTATTTATATACAATTTTAATACTTGTTAATATTGTGAATTAGCTTCTTTTTTTTTCAATATCAGTTTTAAGTTTTAGTAATTTTATTATGTTCTTTTGTCATTTTTATCACTTTTTGTTTTGATTTCTATATAGCTGTAATTTACTTTTTATTTTATTTTGTTTAAAATATATGTATTTAATTTCAGCTTTATTTATGTATATATATATATATATATATAGTGTATAAATACACTACTAGTCAAAAGTTTTGGATCAGTAATAAATAAATAGCTATATATAATAGTAATATTTACTTTATTATTTTAAATTGTAATAATGTTTCACAGTATTACTGTTTTTTTGTATTTTTAATCAAATAAATGCAGCCTTGGTGAACAGAAGAGACTTTCAAAAATATAAAAAATCTTACAGATCCCAAACTTTTTACTGGTAGTGTATATATATATATATATAAGCTGAAATAAACATAAATATTAGATTTTTTCATTTATCTAGCCTACATCCATAAAGCCACTGAACATTTATTTAAACACAGAGTCGTAACAAATTAAAGACACTGGGCTAAAATAGCTGATGTGTTTTCATCTTAAAGCCACGGCTGACATACCAATGACTGGCACAGGGTGTCGTGGTGATCTTTCTCCAGGGCTTAAAGGGCACATGATGGGGCTCAGTATAGGGTAACGTTCACACCCGTCCTCGCCTGCTACAGGACTCAGACCACCCTGACCCCTCAGTCTCCTGACCCGCTCCTCCGACTCCTGAATGAGGAACAGAGAGATCAGGATATATACAATACACACATGATGCATATCAAAGACCAGAGACTCCAAGCTGCAGTCCAGGCAAATGTTGTTTGTGAATAAATCATATTTATTCTAGTTCATGTATAGCAGATGTGTAACTGTTAGTGTAGTTCTCATCCATGAGGAACTTATAAGGTCCCATTTGGGTTAGGATGCCAAGGTAAATATATAGTGAACATGTGGCAATTCACAAAGGTTTGGAACAGAGCCAATGTATATATTTATATGGATATGCCAATGCTGACCTGACTGTGATGCTGTTGTTCCCTCTGTTGTTCTGCCACCAGACACGATAATCTGAAAGCATAGTCATCCTCCAGAGACCTCTGCATGTCTTCTAGAGCGTGGACTTGCCATTGCATCTCATCTGAGAAACAGGAATACACAACTGAGAGGATACTATATCAAAGAAAGCTGAAAATCTCGTCTTTACTCTCAAATGAACATTCTCCAATGGTTCTCTCAAGGGTACCATTGATTAACTCTTTATATCATGCGTTTTTTGTGTCTTGAGTTGTTATAAGGTTCTCTGGAGATTAAAAAAGTTCTTCTTGATATGACATTATCGGTTCTTCATATCAGTCTTTTGGATTGTGGGTTCAAACTGAAAACTCCTTGTCGAAAAATGTATATTTTGGAGATAAAAATTATAGATATTTTGGAAGCAATATACAAAAAAATGCAGTATTAATAATAATTTTATATTGGGGTCTAAGAAATGTATTATTGTGGATTGTTTTGTATTATTATTATTATTATTTATTTATTTTGGAAGTACTATTCAGAATATGCATTATTGTTAATAGTAATTCATATTTGCATGTGACACACACACACACACACACACACACACACACATATAGTAAAGTTATATTATTGTTATATTATGTTGTATATATTAAATATTTCCATACATATTTTACTCATTCTTTTTGGTTTGAGTATAATGAGCCCATAAATGCATGTTAAAATAACAACATGTTATTTTTGTTATATGACTCTTTTTCTCATAGTATAAATGTCTCTATAATAAATGATAAAATATAATAATGTAGTAGCATTTATATTTTAGGAAGGAGGTTTTTCGCAAGAGGATCATCATATTTGGGCATTCAAATATTGGGCATCACATATGGCATTAAAAAGTGTGAAAATCCCCGCTTTAAAACACCAGCACATGATGATTTTTAAAGAAACTAGACTAGAGAACTCAATGTTCTTTGAGGAACTTAAAAATGCTCAATAATATCAGGCCGTAAAACCCATTTCAGTGCTAATTTGAGTCTTTGTTTTCAATAGTGCACTCGTTTGTTCTGTTCTTACCTGCTCTCCTTTCTTTCAGCGCTGTGCTAATGACACTGTTTCCCTCAAATGATACTTTGGCATGAGAAGGAGAGTCTGGGCTGATTCCAGAGCCCATAAATGCAGCTGTGGGACTGTCCCGTGTGAAAGTCTTGCTCATTGGTGAAGGAGGAGACAGTCGAGTGTGCGTTCTCGCAGTGACCCCGGCCATAAACCGAGGCATTCTCTCCTGGCTCCGGTCTATGAGCGGACTCTGATGGCCGGACGACAGATGACTGTCCAGCGTGTGGCATCTCCTTCGGAACAGAGGGCTTGTGAGCTCAGGATCCACCGGAGACGTTTCTAATCTTCCAACGGTCTCGTTCAACCTGGAGTGGTCATCATATCGACCCATACTCACATGTTCCACTCCGAGTAGCTTCCTCTCCTGCGTCCCGATTGTTTTGACTTCCTGTGGCCTTGCATTGGCTGTATTGTTTGGTTGGTTGGGGTTGTCAGGGAAAGAGAAGAAGATGTTGCCAGCAGAAATGGGACGAGGACGCCCACGATGGGGTCTTAAACTGCCATTTAGACCAGATTCTGGACTTATTAGGTTATTAGGAGAGGTCTGATTAGGCGAGGGAATATAACAGGGAAAACCAGAGACAGTCCCGTCCAGAGAAGTGCCGTTTTCTTTATCAAACGGGATTTTGGTGCCGGTGACCTTTGATCCCTGTTTACCTTGTTCTTTTTCAATAAATTCCCGTGATTTCTTCAGTAGGTTCTGCAGACAAACTCCTTCTGTGTCAGTTTCCTTCTCTTTTTCCTCCATGGCTTTTCCTCTCATAAGTCCAGGGAGCTCAGCTGGTGGGGTCACTGCTGGCTTATTAGATAAAATGTAAGGCTCTGTGGTCCCAGTAGGTGTAAGATGTGCAGTATCAGTAAAACCATTCCTGCAGTCTAATTTTGGAGAAGGAGACAAGCACTGCTCTGAAGGCTTTGGTACGTCCAATATTTGTGGTGCCTATAATGCAAGAAGATATGAAAGCAGGGGTGTCACTAGACCCATTTTAGGATTGCTTTAGCCCCCCTAAGTTTCCACCCAGCCCTCCTAAAAATTAGCGATTAACTCTGTAATATATGTACATTAATTCGTGATCGCATCTGTCCCCTTTAAAACTCATACGAAACCAGCTTTGGGCCCATCCCCGTATAGAGATCATAACAATCTGTCAATAAATGCACTACTACAGATTGAAGAATACGCTGAATAACGCAGACTTAAATACGGGCCGTATTTAAGTCTGCGTTATTCAGCGTATTCTTCAATCTGTAGTAGTGCATTTATTGACAGATTGTTATGATATCTGCATCTCTGTAGTTCTTTGTCATCAATGCAGTTTATATAATGTGATGTGGGAGCAATTCAAAACGGTTTTCCATCCACTGTAAAATCTGGGCTTATTTAATCATTTATTATGACATTCCTTTCATCTTAATGGCTTTTTCCACTCTTGCTATACTTCATACATCAGTGCAATAGAATTGCTCAAATTTGTTATAATAGTAATTTTATAATAAATCTAAAAGCAAAATATGCAAAAAATAACTATAAAAGGGAGTGAGCTATTGGCAAATGAGCTATTGAGCTGCAGCCATCTACTGGTTATAGTGGTAATTTTTATGTCATTTTCATGTTAAAAGTGTTTGTTTTCCACCAGGTGACAGAAATCCGTTATCCGTTATCTCCATGAATGAAAAAGATTTAAAGTAAATTTTACTGCACAAATGCAGAGAGTAAATAATAGTGTTTAAATCTTTACATGTTGAAAAAAAATATGAAAAAAATATTTTACTCACATATTGCCAATCTAGACAATTACAGTAATATAAAGTTTGTCTATATTCTTAATGAATATGAATGAATATTAGCAGGTTATTTAAAATGATTAGAAATTAATTTAATATTCAGGGATTGACTTGATTATGTAGAACATAATCATAGTATAATCATGCCAAGTATACTAACAATATATTCAATTATTCTCTTTTTTTTAAATCATAAACAATTGGTGGCTGAGCCTCTCTAATATTGAAATCCTAGAATCACCCCTGTATGAAAGTAAATTCAATCAATTATTGCGAATAAGCAGTATATATTTTTTCATAGTTGAAGGTATAGGTTAAAAAACAAAATCTATACATAAAACGGGAAAAAAGGAAAATAAATAATGAATGCAGGGTAAAAAAAAAAAGAATACAAGTGAAATGAATGATATACAGTCTCTATTAACAATAATAATAGTGTATAAAGAAGTTATATACAAAATTAATATATATATATATATATATATATATATATATAGATGAATTTTCATAGATGAATATCTGGGTAAAAAATAAAATAATATCGATGTGTAAAAGGAAAAAAAAATCAGTTTTCTAATTAATTAGTTTCGAAATTGATCGTGATTATAAAAATAAATAAATCCGGGACATAAAAGTACCTGTTGGTCGAAGAAACCCTTATTTTCTTACCTTACTGGTCCAAAGAATGGCCTGAATCTGATTGAGGAGGTTATTGTTATAATGAATCTGTCTGTCTGCCTCCATTTGTGACGCTCTTTTCCTGTATTCAACCATCTCCCTTCTTTGTATCTCGCTTAGCTGGAAACACAATATGCAAAAACTTTCAAATAATATGAATCATAATTAGACAATTGAAAGGGAGACAACACTCTATTTTTTGAATGTGGAAACCATAGGCTGAATGTTATAGCCTAATTATTACTGTTCTTAATGTTCTTTATTATATTTTACTGTGCTAACTCTTGCTTTTGAAAGTTTATCATATCATGTATTGCAATCACACTCTGTAATATAAATACTCACAACAGGAGACAGAAGTGGCCTGCCATGAAAGCGGATGAGAGAGTGCGCCACCCCTCGCGCAGGTGCGGTACTGCAGCTCATTTCATGCATCATTTCCGACTGCAGTTCAGACAGAATGCGTGCGCAGAATCCCTCATAGCTGTCCATGTTTTCTTACAGCGGTCTGCACAACTGGAACAGTCTACATATTGAAACGTAAACGTTAGTGCACGTGTTATATGTCGTATATTGTCGTTCATTCGGTCAGATTGAGCTGTCACAGGCAGCAGTCACGTTAGCTAGTAATGCAGGCTTTTAGATTCGGATTTTAAACAGATTCTCAATTATATCTATCAATCACTCCGCATTCCACTGCTCTTTCCTCTTTCCTCTGATGTATTTGCTAACAGATAATCACGCACAGGCACAGATGTTAAAATCTCAGCATCAGCACCTACCTTTATATCGCAATGCAGGATGGAGCTTCTGTTTGAATAATGACAAAAAAATTAAACAAAGTGTATCATCAGCAAAAGGCTTTCCTCTGCCACAGATGTGACTGTAACACCAGTATGATGTCGCTGTGCTGATGTTTATGTTGGACGTACAGATGCAAATCGCGTAATCGTTTCCTGTTTTGTCCGTAATTACGTTGAGAATGATAACGAAGCTAGTTATTTACTCTATATTCACATGACGAAGGTCATAGTGTGTCCGCAGGAGATGGATTTAATATCCTAGACCTCTCGCCTATCTGTCCTTCTCCAGGGTCTTGTGTCTGTCTGTCATATGGTCTTCATCAGCACCGCCCCGTTCACTCACCGTCATCCTCTCCATTCACTTGGACGTAAAATCAAAGGAAGATTCCTTCAGATACATTTTTAAGATACAGATGTGATTCATATCTGCGTCATATTTTTACTTCAGTAGCCCTTTAAATTCACTTTACTCCTAATTTGATCCATAGAAAATGAAATAATTCCGCAAATAGGCTATGCTTTAATTATAATTTATAATTACAATGAATGAATTAATGAATGAATAGGCTAAATAAATAAATAAAGTTCGTTTAAAATAAGGAGGTTCCCTGAATAGCAAAACAATTATTTCTGTAATTCCTGCAGTTATTTCTGAGGAAACTGAATAATAATAATAATAATAATAATAATGTATTTATGTATTTTATGCTGAGAGAGAAAATCGCACATTATTTATTAATTAGGCCAACATGTATTTATTAATAATTTATATATTGTATTATTATATTGCACATATTATATATTATATATTAATTATTATTAGCCTACTTACAATTATTTTAAAAGCCAAAACAGGGGACGGTGTGACGTTCTCCCTTAATTACATTTTTAAACATACGATATGATTCCTTCCACTGTAGTAAAATCTAACAATTGCTAGAAAAGGTTAAAAAAAACAAGCATGTAAAGTTATTGTTAATAAGCCATACATAACAGTAGAACTGTTCAAATAAAAATTATATATAGGCTGTTTAATAAAATGTTTTATATATTGTCCCGTCGTATCGTAAGGACTGTCATGCGCGTCAGTTGGTGTGGGCGTGGCTTCCTTCGCTGCGCGCGCCAGTCACTCGCCGCTCAAACTCACTGGTCTGTGTCCGGGTGGACGGACATCGCGGAGGCGTCGTTAAACTTCACTGTTTACTCGTGTTTTACTTAGAGACAGACAGTGAACTGAAACTGGAAGCGGTTCTCACAGAAATTGTTTGGGTCGTCGATTTCCAAGCTCATTATAAGTTAACCGTTTGTATTTGAAGGACTCACCACCAAACAAACCAGTGGACTTTGACAACTGCCATCGCCTGGGTGAGTTTGCAGAAGTAACTTACCTCGGGAAGAAGGCAAACCAAAGAAACAGTAAGCTATTTGTGATTACACTGACTCATTTGTATAATGGATTGTGGGTATCTGACACTTTTAAATGATAATAAACAAACTGAGACGTCTTTAAAGTATTTAAAATAATTTAATCCTACTGTACGTTACCTATATTAAAAGGGCAATTCACTGTAAGTAGATATCAAATTAGTGCATAACAGCATTGTATCGCAGTTTACTTTAAAATCTCGTGTGTTCCCTAGAAGAAGTGGGCTTGAATTATGAGCTATAAGGCGTTAACTCCACCCTGAACGCACATTCATTCTTCAAATATGTATAACCGTGATCTGCTTTAACGTCACTGCATCAGTAGTCTAGTAAATGGCCAGTAGGTGGCGCTGTTGCATCGCGTATGTGGCTTTGAGAGTGTATTGAGGAGCAGTTGCTAAATAAAGTCATGCAATATCACCAAGAGACCCATAAATCTTATCTTGTTGTAGTTTACTTTATAGAGGGCATATTGAACCTTTGAATAGTTTCACAAGTTTCTCTTGTAGACTGAGCCAACTGCAAAATATGCAAGCATTGTATGGGATGAGTCCAATTTTTTTTAAAGAAATAAATAGGTTACAGTTGTTGTGTATCTTCTCTAAATGCAAAATGACTGCAGAGCATTTGTGTTTCTTGGCACTAAGAAACAATTTGACCACATATGTTGAGTAAGGTCTTTTGCATCTGCTGTAACTGTTTTTGCACTGTAATATTTTGCATCTGAATTTGTCTTTGGGGATCAATAAACAGTATGTCCTGGCCTATTGTGTTTGTGCAATTTTCTGACTGATTGTTACATGGCTTTTAGAGACATTGTGTGTTAAAACTGGAGATCCTATTCCCATTTTGAGTCAGCTTTTGGGATTGCTTTGCTTAATATTGCAAGACTTGAGGTTTTCTGTTTCGGAAATGAAGCTAATTGTGTAATAGCTGCTTTTAAACTTTGGCACAGAGTGGATTGATAAAGAAAATTGGATGAATTACAGGGTAAGTTCACCCAAAAATAAAAATGATCCCATAATTTATTCACCCTCAAGCCATCCTAGGTGTATGACTTTCTTCTTTCAGACGAACACGATTGGAGTTATATTAAAAAATATCCTGACTTTTCCAAGCTTTATAATGGGAGTGAATGATACCTTGTTTTTTGAAGCCCCAAAAAGCGCATCCATCCATCATAAAAGTAATGCATAGGGGGTTAATAAAGGCCTTCTGAAACAAAGCGATGTGTTTTGTAAGAAAAATATCCATATTTATAACTTTATAAACTATAATCACTGGCTTCCAGTAATGACTGTACGTGACTCTAGTTACGGCGGAAGAGTGACCTCTGACACGACATATTGACGAACGCGGAACAGTTCACTCCCAATATAAAGCTTGGAAGAGCCAGGATATTTTTTTTATATAACTCCAATTGTGTTCGTCTGAAAGAAGAAAGTCATATACACCTATGGCTTGAGAGGGGGAGTAAATTATGGGATCATTTTCATTTTTGGGTGAACTAATCCTTTAATCTCATCAGTCGGTCTATTAATATGTGAGTCAGTGGGAAATAAAGAGATAATAAAAAATCTTATTTTAAAACTTTTTCAATTTGACTTGACTTGATAATGTGTTAATCTATAAATTGCATTTTTAATATTTTGTATGCATATTTTGACAGTGATTTGTCCGACAAAGTACCTCATGTGAAAGTGATGAAAGTCGGATTTAGATTGTTATTTAGAATTAAATTAGCCTTTTAATCGTAAAGATTGGCCAACAAGCTCTGTTTCCATTTATTTACAGTCTATTTTTACTCCAAATGCTCGTATTTACGTCGCTTTAGGCTGAAGTGAATGTGTTGACATTCTTACGGATGGGCCCATCTGAATCCTTATATCCAATGCTGAGTGACGTCGAGCCGGAAGGCGTGACTCTCGTGTTTCCACCAATAGATTCAAAGTATGTCGTTGATTGACAGTTGAGCCTGGAAAATAGGAGGAACGTTTGTGCGACTTTATCCGTCTGGCTTTACTCTGTTATGGAAGCCATTTTGGGATTTTCCTAGTAGTAATTGTGAGTCAAGCACGTAACTTTTATCTATTCCCACAAAGATCGCGGAATTTGGATCGGGTGTTTGGATACATAGTTATTTCTATTTTATTTTGTTTACATTCCCGTCGAGATGCGCCACACATTTTGCGCATCCTTGAACTGGATTGTCATTTCTGAACGGGACTATCTTCAAAACAACAGGAGATTATAGAAACTGATGGTCAAACTGGCAAGTGCTGGAATACTTTGATGTCGTTTATGATTTCATTCAAACATTATGGACAGATACATTGATATTTCACGCGTAATATACAGTCCTTGGTGGACAGTCAGTGAAGCTCCTTTCTTTCCAAACTCTTGACAGAAAACATGGCCCTGGATTAACTGTCATACACGCAACCAGGGCTTTATTTCTATATGATTTATTTTGTAATATTCTACGTTTTCAAATGTAAACAGTGCTGAAGTGCGCAGAAACCCCTTTACGCATTCAGATAAAAGAATCGCGCTGATACAGTGTTGCAATTCAAAGCTGCGTGTCAAAACCCAGTGAGCCTCCTATCTGGATAGCATCGCACACTCATTCTAAACAATGAAGTCCATTCGCTTTTTAAGACATCGAATCGAAAGTTAGGCTACCTGATATACAAATGCGAGTTTATTATTCGTATGTTCATTACGCGTTTCGTTGTAACGATGTAACGCGTTGTTCAAAACTGTTGTCTAGGTAGACAGCGCACTAGTTTTTGATACGCAACCAAATGTTGCAGAAACGTCAAATCTGGAGAGTTGTGCGCTATCATGTTCATGTTTATTAATGCAAATGCTCCTCTTCCACAAGAGATAAAGATGCAAAGGCACATGAAGGTGTGACTAGGTCAAGATAGAGACATAAATCATGACTTCTTTTGTTTTTGTTTTTGTCTGCCTAATGCACAAAGAAAGGAGCTCGTGGTTTTCACCATTGACTTGTTTTATTGCACTATTAGTGGCATGTCATGCTTGGAACATAACTTCTTGTTTGGGCTTGTGAAATGTGTGTTTAGAGAAGAAAAATAGGTGGGAAATTTGGGGATGTTCAGCCTGTCTCTTGGGTATTGGAGAGGGGTTTTCTAGATCTCCTCTGGTTTTGAGAATGACAAGACATGCAGTTAGAGGAAAGGTAAACAAAATGAACAAGCTATTTGACTTTCGGTATTGTAATTAAGCATATGAATATTATCTTAATAGTGTTCTGTTTGTTCAGATGCTTAATTCAGCACTTTGAAAAGGACCAGGACAGTTTGGAGTAAGTTGAAAGTTAAACTCTTAGTGTTTGTTGAAAGCTCTACTAGTCTATTGGATAACTAAACAAAGTATTCAATTAGGTATAGTGCATAAACCATGCAAAACTAAGGGATTTTTAAATTGTGATCAAAGCTGAGCTTTTACTGTAAATCTCAGTAACACTTTACAGTCCATTTTGATTCGTTAGTGTTTGTTAATGCGTTATTATGAACTAAGGCTGTGAAACGATTAATCGCATCCAAAATAAAAGTTTGTTTACATAATAAATGTGTGTAATGTGTATAATTATTTTGCATAAATAAATACACACATGCATGTATATATTTAAGAATTTTATTTATAAATAAAATATTTATATATAATATAAATATATATATACATGCATGTGTTTATTTATATATGCAAAATAATTATACACATTACACACCACACATTAATAATACATACATTTAATTTGTACATAATTTTATATATATATATATATATATATTAAAATATATATTTTATAATTACTTTTGTTAATTGGTAATACATGTTTGTATAATACATTAGCTAATGTTTATGTATTTAATTATAATTTATTATTAATATAATTTAGTAATTAATTTACACATTTAACTTGAGATGTTATTTATTTAATGTAAAATATATTAATATAAAAATTTACCTATATTAGTAATCGCTGTGCAAATATTGTTCATATTTATTTCATGATACCTAATTCATTAATTGTCATTATTGTAAAGTCTTACCAAAATGTCTATAGTGAACAAATTTGTTCAGCTCTAAAATAATATTTCATTCGTTTTTTTTATTAGTGCAAAGCAATCTCTGTAAGTATGTTTAAAGTCTACATTCAGTAATTATGACTGGCTGGAAAAGTTGTAGAGAGCCATTATCTGTGTAAATATATTAAAGTCTACACGCACTCTCACTGTCCTGTTCGCTTGATAGTGTTGTTGATTTTGAACGTTTAGGTGTGTCCGTCACTTCCTGCTCGATTGACGATATCAGATGAATTGTTTGCACATTTAATAAGCACAATTTACTATGAAAGAGGTGTTTTATATAGTTACTACTAGCTTTATGTTCAATCACCTGGACCAGACTAAACAAAAGTTGTTACCATGTTGCTCATCGGGATTCCTCCCAGAGGCAGGCTGAACCGTAGAGTGTGTGTGTGTGTGTGTGTGTGTGTGTGTGTGTGCGTGCATTGTGTGCATGCTTTCATGGGTGTGACTCTGTTTATGCATCGAGGTCACACCCATCATCACACGTTAGCTGTTGCCGTAGTTTTCGAAGTCTGCTCTTCACATCTGGTTTGATCTTCACAGCGTGCTCAGCGAATTGCCATGGATTTTTCCCCTCTGCACACGTATACTCCTCCTCACTGTACTCCGGATAACACGGGCTATACCTATTCACTCAGGTGAGATCACTGTGAAAATGAAGAAAACATTACTGGGTGGAACTACAGGCAGTGCACGTCCCACATTTGTTCTTAGCACATCTCAGTTTACATTCCAGTAAACCTTACAGGGTTTTGTGTAATTATGCTTGAACTTTCCTCCTCCTCAGCTAATGATTTTCCCGAGAATTTCCGTGTCCTGTTGAACCTGTTTCTTTGCTCAATTCATGCAAGTTTGTGGTTGTAGACAAAGAATGTGATGATAACTTCACTAGTTCTACCGTTCTGTGTTTGTGGTCCATTTCATGTTTTAGCTTCTTGTTTGTTTTAGTCATTATTTAGTAGTTTTATTCAGGTGTGTACTGTACCTGTGTAGTTTTTTTTTCCATGGCTGTCAAGAGCCAGGTGAGAGGGTTGGATGACAGCAGGTGTGGTTATTTACCTCAGGCAAGTTATGAAGTTGCACATAAATAATGGCCAGTTAATATGAATTTGTGTAATAATACCCTTTAGATCAGCAAAAACAGTGTAGATTTGACTGTGCTGACGTTTGTATGCAGATAACGATTTGTACCCCCACTGGCTGCACTCACTGATACCACTTTTCCAGCTTAATAGTGCCGGTCCTGGTTTGTGTAACACTATTTATGATTATTAAACCAAATGTCGTTACAGTTGAGTTCACATCACATCACATAAGTATAAATTATATTTTTTTAAAGTTTTAAAATGGACATTTGTGTAATATGTAATTGCCATTTTATAAAAAACAAAGCTATTAAAGGCATCTAATTTTATTTTTGATTATTTATTTATTTATTTGATGTCAGATCTGGTCTAAATGTTTCTAATAATAATAAAAATTGTTGTTGTTTTTTGTTGTTACAATGTTGTTATTGTTAACTATTAAAACAATTTTTGGTAATGGTAAATATAAAATAGTTTTTTGAAATATGTCTGAAATAAAACAAATATTAGTTGAAAAACTTAACTGAAGTCACTAAAACTGTATAGTGTATATACTGAATATAGGCTTCAAACATTGTTCAATTAAGTGAACATAGTTAGTGATTAGTATAGTTAGTAAAGTTAGTAATAAAGTGGAAATCAAAGAAACATTACAGGTACCAGAACAAGTGCAGGTCTTGTTGCACTTTAACACTGCAATTCTTATAGATGTATTATGACATATGATATTACATTATTTTTTGTTCCATCCGGTTATCACAATGTAAAACTAGTGCTTCAGTTTTGTGTACGGTATGTTTTTTTCAAATACTGCCATAACGGTGCATAGCTGAAACAATTGCTGCATCTGTTCAATGGCCATGAAGAGCGCTATGTAGAGTGTATTGAGGGATCCTCTTTTAACTGCATACCCTTCTTACTAACGGTTATAACTTTATAACACAACAATAAATAATCCACACAGCTAATTCTCTTTAATATTGCAAATACCATGTATAGCCTTATGATTTCTGTGATGTGGAAGCAGCTGTTATTTAGTCTGCCCCTTTAAATACTCAAGCTCTTTAAAGCAGGATGAATTCTGAAGTTCCTACGGTGGAAACTCGACTTTAGTTATTGTTCTTGGTGTGAACAGGCCTTTACTGTATAAAGCGGAATATCACAGAATTTTGGGATGAATTAAATCAAAAGTAGGGCAGTACAATGAATCAAATCGTGATATGGACTAGTATCTGTGAACATTTAAAGACCCACTCCGATGAAAATCATGTTTTTCTAGGTGTTAACATGTTCTTGTGGTATTTTTCTGATGTTAGAGGACATATCTTGAGAAAAATAAATTCAAAGTTGTATTTCTGAGTATTTCTGCATTCAAATGGCTGTGAATCAGTAGCAGACGCTAAAATGCCAGCTAAAATAGACTGGAGTTGTGACGTAGTAACTCCACTGGGCGGGGCCACAAGCTCATACTCCCCTCCGCCCCGCCCGGTCAGGTTCTGAGGAGTAGAGAAGACGATGGCGGATCAATACCTATGTGCGGTAGCGGGTTGCAATGCTAAGAGGAGAGATATTGGTCTTAGCTTTCATGCTTTACCAAAACATGTTGCTGTGAGAGATGAATGGATTACGTTCCAGGGTTCCAGGGTTCCAGACTGCGACCATTTTTTGAGAATGTGCGAGTTAAAATTGTATGTGGTCGCATTTGTGCGAGTGCATGGTCATGTACTACTCAGTTAAATTCACGCATGAATTTTCCTGCATTGAACTTGTTTTAGCGCCCGCCAAAGTGAATTTTTGTCCCGCCAAAGTCTTATTTGATCGGTGAGTAATGTAGATGAACTGCTGCGCTTGTTTAAATGAAAGAACGAGCAGAGAGAGAGACCCGGACGCGCGCGCGCGCACTCTCTGTCTTCGGAGCCAGGCGAAAATGTAAACAAGACCTCACCGTCTCCAAACTAAGCGCTGTCTTGCTCTCTCTCCCTCGCACATATTAATCAAAATAAATCGACACGGCGGTAAAAGGTCGGAAGACCAAAGTTTCATGTGGAGCATTCTGAGATTTTTTTTTTCTTTTTCTGAATTGCCGCTGGGTGTGAATTGTGCTAAATAAGTTGCCTTATCTTCTCTGAAAAGGGTTCCGGACATTCAGCTGACATAAAACAACACTTTAATTAAACGAAAAAAACTATCCAGTGATGAAATGTTTTCTGTGTTGACAGAAAGAAAGAAAGACAGAAAGAGGCTGTTGCTGCCTATGTATCTCGCTTCAGCCAACGGCTCCGCCCACAACGCAGAGGCGAATTGCTAATGAGCTACTGCCGCTCTGCTGAAGCGAAGTCCCAGAAAACGGCACAGGTTTTGTGATTTTGGCTAAAAACGGCATAATCATCATTTAAAGACCACTGAGAATATAAAAAAAATAGCTCAAAATATGATCGGAGTGGGACTTTAAGCTCAAAAACACTGCTATTGAAACCTGAATTCTGCGTGTCTGTGTGAATGAGTGCCGCAGTTTCGTCTACTACACACATACTGAAGCACGCATGACGCTCATGGTGTTTTCAACATCTCACTACATGAGGACATGAACACGTGAACTTCATCTGCTCTGAGAGTCACTTTACCAGCATTTCACCATTTCATTTGATAAAACTATTGCCATATCATATACACATGGAAACTCAGTTCTTCACGACAACCTGTCAAAATAAAAGTTCGGCCTAACATGAAGAAATTATAACAGAAATGTATTACTATTGCACAGTGGTGTACTTCATGTAGTAGTAGTAGTAGTAGTAACAGTTTATTAAAGAGTATCAAAGGTCTTCATTACAACAGCCAAAATAAACGTTCTGTCTAACTTGAAGAAATTATGAAAGAAATACATGACTATTTTAAAGTAGAATGATGTACTTCTTAAAGTAATGATAATCATAATTTTTAAAACTTTATTTTTGAGGAATATCACACACATTTCCATACGTTTTTTAATAAATTTTAATTTGATAGTTTAAAAGCTTAACTAAATTGTTAGTGTTGTTAATTGATTTGATTACCTCCATTTTTCTATAAATTAAATTTGTATTTCACAGTACAATGTTTTTATGTACTCCTGACAGTAAAATAAAAGTTATAATAAACTAGTATAAAGGTCCAGTCATGAGAAGAAATACTGTGATACGCTGTGAAACTGCCAGCATCTGTAAAAATACAGTGATAGCCTACATGTTTTTGGTCATACCGCCCAGCATTGTCAAACATTGCAATTTCAGATTCAGTCTTGCATTTTGAATCGGTCGTTATTACTGAAACTTTGTGGTGTGAAATTAGCAGCATGAAAAATAAAACTTTTATTCCAATTATGAATATCCTACGCCGCCTTCTTGCTGATATATTTATTACTAAGGTAGCTTCTGTCTGATTGGCTGTTGTACAGGATTGTTTCAGCGGTGCCAGTGTGTGCACTACGAGTGTGTCAGCGTAGGTTGCATGACTGTGTTCTTCAGGCAGAAACCGTCGTAAAAAGAAGTGGGATCGAGTAACAAACCGTTGAGCCATCTGCCGCTGGCACTCAGAGAGACGTGACGAATTAGAGTTACTCAACGCATGTCACACAGGGAAGACAAGCTTACAAAGAGTTATTGTGTAAGCTCAACAGAGAAAGGAGTGCAGCGAGAGTAGAGCAAGACTTGCTTGTTGAGTGTTTGGGGAAACTAATGTTTTCTACTTACATTTTCCCACTGGATCCCTTTGAAATGAATTACCTGAGATTGATGCAGTCATAAGGGGAATCTAAATGCCTCTTTAACAGAGAGGCCTCTTTATGTATTTATTTATTTATTTATGTGGCGCTTTTCACAATATCAGGTCAATTGTGAAAATGTACTGGCCATGAATATTTTTCACGTGACACACAATTGTATTTTATATAATTTGTTAATTATTTAAGTAGATATTTATGTATATTTTGTCTGTGACTGCAATTATTTGCTGATTTTTTTCCACCTTGCATATTTTTGACAAACAGTGGAGCTCATTGAGTCGTACAAAATATTGCTCAGTCGCCTGTTTGAGCTGCGGGGCGAAGATATAATTTTTCCTCTCATATTTTAGTGGTTAAATATGAGTAGTAGTATCTCTCATGTGTCGTAGGGCTGTCAACGAATATTCTAAATTCGAATATATATTCGAATAGTTTTAAAAAACAGAAATTCGAACGTGAAAATAAATATTCGAATGTGAATTTAGAATATGGTAAAACACGTCCGCGGAAGCAGAGGCGCGGCTGTCTGCTTTGCGAGTGGGCGCGCGCTAGGGCTGTACTGTCCCAGTCGATTAGTCGATTAATTGGTCGATACGTTCTGGTTCGACCAAAATTCTGATTGGTCGATTTTTTGCCGCGTTCATTTCATCAGTTTTGCCGCGTTTATTTCATCAGTTTTGCCGCGCTGAGGCGCGCTCATTTCATCAGGTGGAAAGCACTAACTGCTAATGGGGGTGTTTTCAGAGTACCCTTGTTTCACTGTAACAGTCTGTCTTCAGAACACCCCCCTTGTTTTCACCTTTTTTGGATTAGCCCAACCCAAGAGAGAGCGATAACTATAGAAGGTTTGATGCTGAATATTATTTATTTAATTGTGAGAGCGTTTAATAGTCAGTCCTCTTCTAACATGTCAACAACAAAGAAATCGACAGTGTGGCAGCATTTTGTTAAAATTGATAACAGGAAAAAGGTCGAATGCAAAGTTTGCAAGCAACAGTTTTCCACAGCTCGACGACAAACATGACATATCATCTAAAAGTGGTAAGCTCACTTGTCTGCGTTAGCTTGCCCTGTCTGTTTTGAGTAGGCTATATGAACATATCAGAATTTGCATATTTCAATGTTTTAGTGTGATAACCTAACTTTTTTATTTTTTATTTGGAGCCTAATGCGCAATTGCGCTGTGCTGTTGGTTCTTGGTTGTGTTAGTTTTGAGCCTTATTTTTCAGTTATTCACTTTATTTCGTTTCTGCTCTTGATCTGGTTTGTTTAATAAATATTCTTTTTTTATTAAAGTGGATGTGCCTTTTGTGTTTATTAAGAGTAAAAGCTTTAAGTTAATAGTCTATTCGTGTCTCAGCTGCGAAGCTGAGCTCATGTTCAGCCTCGCTCGGTGCGAGGACATGCACGGTGAAATGATAGTGTCTTATAACTTATTATTATAACATATGACAAAAATAATTGTCTAAATTATGTTGCATATTCCTCAACAGTTCTTGTGATGATATCACTAGTTGACAACATAGTACTATTTTCGGAAATCATAAGCTATGATATTGCGCAGGTGCACGTGATGCAACGCTGTCAGAGCCGACAGACTCGAGTGTCAGACTCATTTCAGTGCAAAATAATTAGGTCAAAAACGATTTAATATACTGCAAATAGCCTACTAGTTTTTTTTATGTTTATTTATAATTCATTTAGGCGGACAACAAGGCTACCAAGTACTGCGCACAGTGCGCATCTAATTAATGTAACGTTTTTTTTTGTTGTTTTTTTACCGTCATTTTTAGTCGATTTTAGTCGATTAATAGTCGAAAATTTCAGGATTTCAGTCGACCAAGATTTTCTTTGGTTGAGTACAGCCCTAGCGCGCGCGCTGCCTGAGGGACAGGTCACACGAGTCGCACTGTCTAGCACAGCGTCACTGCTGAAAGTTGACAGTGCACTAAAAGACAATGGAATAAATTGCAGTCAGTTTTTCCTTTTTTTAATACAAGCACCAATAATGTAAGTAGCCTTTTTCTTTTTTAATAGCACTTTATTTTTGATGAACCTCAGGGTAAAAGTTCTTTGTTGTCACATTTCTCTGAATTGTGTGCCTCATTTTATTTAACGTTAAACAGAAAAGTTCCATGTTTACCACAGCTCGCTCGAGCTTTCAATGTCGGTTCTATACTGTAAAACTTCAATTAATGTTAATAAATTTGTTTCAATCACTGAATGAAGCCTGCTATATTTGGGACAAGAGTTGCGACCTTAAATTGCTTGCACAAAACTCTTGATCAGCACTCAACATGTGCTTATTGTTGTTCATTTAAACCGTTATGCGCAGAGAGAGCGTGAGCGCGAGGGCGCGCGAGAGAGAGAGAGAGTGCCTGCGAGTGAGCGAGAGTGAGGTCTGCGGTCTTGGCCATTAGTTTATTTACTTGGTTTTGTGTTGGTAATACATTGTCAAATATGTTTAAACTTAAATTAACTACCTATACAAGTAGTTATGTATGTCTCTTTGTATTAATTTGTCCTGTTATTGACGTAATGCAGGATGCGTATTGACAAAATGCGCAACCAGATGTTCGAATAGTTCGAATATTCGTGTGTTTTTTAGAGGGAATATTCGAACGTCATTTTTGAGCAATTTTGACAGCCCTAATGTGTCGTCGCACTTACATTATTCATTTTAGCTTAAAACATATATTATGTTTTATTTAACTATAAAATTATGTATTACTAGTAAAATTACAGGCAAGTAAATTTTCACTCTTATTTGGCAGGCAGTGCAGTTTATGTTTGACGGTTGGCAAACAGTTGTTTGCAGTGTATCAGTACTTTGTGCTTTTCATGCATATTTTTGTTCAAATTATATGTGTCACATGTTGCGTAGTCAGAGGAACCCGTGTGAAACTGGGGCAGAAACACCAAGAAATACATTTTCTTAATATAGCTGCTTCTGGTTTGGACATCAGGGTGGAACTCTAGGGATTCATTAAAATGTTAAGCAAGATGGTAGAAGACGTGCATTCTGGGAAAGTGTCCTGCATGAAGGGAATAGCTCTACAGGAATAAGTGTGCATGGCAGAGTCACTCAGCAGCTGCTGGAGTGTTTGACAGCTGTACGATAATGTGTGCGTGCTGAACGAACGCACTGAAGTTACTTAATAGGGGTTTTGTTCTGCTTTAGCTGAGCTGTAATAGAGGAAATGATATAACAGAATTTGAATAACCACATCACATTTTTCCGTTTGATAGTAATTCTCTGTTTTTTTTCTTTTTTTTCTGGAAGCTGGAAGAGCCAAGCACAAAATGTCTTTTGCCCTTAAAAAGTTGTATCTTTTTTCGGAGGTTTCTATTATAAGGGAATAGCTGCTCTGGTAACTAAATAAAATTAAAAGCATATAGGAATTCACAATATGTTGTGCATTTTTTACTGTTTCCATGAGTTGAGGTAAAGATGAGTCATCATGACTTTCATTACTTAGCCTAATGCACGTTGTGAAGTGATGGTTGATGACTGAAATAATATGATGCCTTGATTTTAGGGCTGGGCGATATGAACAAAATCTTATGTAAGGGATAATGTACATCCAGCCACTTGTTGTTATCGCAGAATAAACCCCAACAGGGTGATGATGGGTCTTGAATCACACTGAAGGGGTTTATTCTGTGATGATAAGTGGCTGGATGTACATTATCCCGCTTATTAATCGGCTTCTTGCCACAAGTAAATAATTAGACATAAAATATTGACTTGAGTTTTTTACTTTATTTTATTAAATATTTTATTAGGTCTTTAAACACACAGCTTCCTCGGAGAAAGCAGTTGCTAGCAAGCGGCAAGTTCTAACTAGACAGACATTTAAGGGATACGGTACAGTCATACCACTTATTATACGGCATTTCCCCACACAAACAATAATGGGGATAAGAGATATTGATTTGAGATGAAACCGATTTAAAATCGTACCAGTTTGTCATTTTCTAATCCATTAGTGTACAAAACAGTCGATGCAAAATGGCATTAATATTTTATTAGCTCACCAAACGCAAAACTTCCACAAAGAAAAAACATGGTTGTTATCTGGGAATTAGCCTTTCGCCGAGCCCCGCCCCCCTTAGTTACTGTTGCTACGTCCGACAAACAAATGGTCAAACACGACCAGCGCGACAGATTGCCATGACGGGAAGAGGTATACACGTGCGTGTCAATGACCTTTTTTTGAGCAATACCTCCGCGATATCCTCCAGATCGAGACAAAAGGGGTTACAGTATATGCAGTGGAGGGATATATTCAAAATATAAAAATACGCAATGAAGGAGACACGACTACTATCGAGGCTAATGCGAAATCTGAGAAACCCCATGACCTGTAAGTTACCTCAAATGCAACCAGCACAGCCTTGTGGACCAGTCATGCTCTTGCACTGCCGGGTAAGTTCTCTTTCATATGTTATGGTCTATTATTGTCTATTGCGAGTAGCTATTTTGTTAAAATACAAGGATATGTTAGATAGCCTACATGTGCGCCAAAGCCATTCAAAGCTAACTAACATTTCTCTGTTGTTTTGAGAATAGCCGTTTTGAGAATCAGAATTAGAATGTTTTATTTCCATTGTTGTTGATGAACAGAATTCACAAATAGGAAATTGCTTTGGCTTAAAGGGTGCATAACAGATAATATAATAAAATCAAATAGATAAAACAAAACTTAAGGCATTCAGATATCCATTTTATTTTCGTAATGTTCGACACATTTAACTGGGAGTGGGGCCGTCCACACTGTTTTATCCATTGTAGGCACCGCTCACGTTGTGTTTTCGGCTTTGGGAATGGAAAGAACACAACTCCTCCAGACAATCTCTCGGGGTATCTAGTGTCCGATTTACAAACGCCGTGGGCGCACCGCTTCACCATCTTGCTTGTAGTCAATGTTTGTCGGACCTGCTCATATAGTAACGGTTGCTATGATGTGTGATTGGGGGAGGGGGAGGGGCCGGCGCAGCAATTGACCAATCAGAAGGAAGTATTCCACGGAGCCGTATAATAAATTACAATACAAGTAATATTGCAGAATATCATATTGCTTACGAATGTAATAATTGTCTTATTGTAGTATTATTTAAAAATCAGTGCATTCTTATATAGGTATTGACAGTGAGTTTGACTGAATCAATATCATGGTAAGGTGAAGGAAGAGGGATAAAGTATTTGAGATAGTAAGTGGGAAGCGAGTGATTGGTCAAGAGGGTCAGCTGATGCAGTAATGATACTGAAGTGGAGCAAGACGCTGCTTGTTGACCGTAGAACAGGAGCTGATGTTAAGCCCACTCAGACCCTGTAGTGCCTCTCTGAAATAAAGCCCTGAGCTCAGACGCTCGTGAGCCCTGAGGTCCTTAATCTCACTGTGAGCTTCATGTGTTCTCCCTAATCAGATTTCCTCCTGTCATTCTGCCGTGTGTGTGTGTGTGTGTGTGTGTGTGTGTGTGTGTGTGTGTGTGTGTGTGTGTGTGTGTGTGTGTGTGTGTGTGTGTGTGTGTGTGTGTGTGTGTGTGTGTGTGTGTGTGTGTGTGTGTGGAAGATGGATTCTGGGGAGGTGGTGGACATTTGTAAGTCTGCATCTGCACTAAAAAGTGTGCTAATCGAGTAATTAAGATACTAATATGGTCTTAACCATGCATGATGCTGCAATAAAATGTCAAGCAGTAAATCTCTGCGGTGTTGAGTGTCATTCACAGTTCACACTGATGCTGATGTGCAGCTACAATGCCAAATCCTTCATTTTCAAAAAGATTTTGTTCAGAATGCTTGAAATAGTTTTAGACCCTTATAAATTGTGCCTGCTGCTTATGAATTTCATTGCAAAGCTAAGATGTTAATAATATGTTTTTGAAATTATGGGCTTGATAATAAAGGAATGCATGGAAACTCCTTCTAGACTGTTTAAAAAAGCTTCCCAGAATGCAGTTGCGCAGAAGAAATCTGTTGTATTTGTTTGCAGACTTTAGTGTTTAAAATTGTATAAGCTAGTTGTTGTTGTTTACTTCAAGTAAATGTTTTCTAAATGAACTTTGGGGTTTAATGATGGTTTAGAGCTTGAAAATAAAGACATTAAAGGGTTAGTTCACCCCAAAATGAAAATTCTGTCATTAATTACTCATCCTCATGTCATTACAAACTAGGGCTGCACGATTTGGGGAAAATGTCATATTGCGATAATTGAGGTCAATATTGCGATTGCGATATGCGATATAATAAACAAATGATTTCATGAGTCAACTTGCTTGGTTCTCAAGGAAAATAAATGCACACACAGATTAGTGATAATCTGCCTAAAGAAAAAAGTTATTTAGTCAAGAGCAGTGAGTGTTTTTCTCTGTTCCCTTTGTTCTTTGATTAACTTTAGCGACGGATATAATTTGTGGCTAGTGTGTTCTGTCCCTTTAAGACCAGCCGCTGCTGTCAGAGACGCAGATCTCACACGAGCCTCATTCTCTCACGAGTCACAAACTCTTCACGTTCATCATAAGACTACTCTTATGTTATGAAGATACATACTCGACAAAAAGACATTTTGGCATAATTGTGTGTTATTGTTCGTTCAAGCTCGAAAGAGAACTGTATTCTGTCATGCTGTACTGTGCGCACGCACGATATTAGCGCAAGTCTTTCTGTGTGTCACAGTCAGGACATTCACAGGCAGCGCGTTCATTTTGGCATACATGTGTGTTGTTCGTTCTACCGCGAAAGAGAACTTGATACTGGTGCGCGTCTATCTGTGGGGCGTGTGTGTGTGTCAGGATGACATTCACTGACAGCGCATTCTTTTTTTGTCTTATCGCGCATGAATGGTTTAAAAGCATTTGCATGAATAATAGCGGGATCATGTAACACTAGCCAAAGGATGCCAAAAATGAACAGATGCTGCGTTAATTGTGTTAACAGCGCTAATTTGTTTATTTAATATAAAATCGCAGCATTTTGCGTCATATAATCGCGTAGGCTTGACATCGCGATTGCGATTGCGATACGATTAATCGTGCAGCACTATTACAAACCCGTAAGACCTTCGTTTATCTTCAGAACACAAATGAAGATATTTTTTGATGAAATCTGAGAGGTTTCTGAACCATCCATAGACAGCAACTTTCAAGGCCCAGAAAAGGTAGTAAAGACAATGTTAAAATAGTCCATGTGACTACAGTGGTTCAACCTTAATGTTATGAAGCGACAAGAATACTTTTTGTGTGCAAAAAACAACAAAAATAATGACTTTATTTAACAATTTCTACTCTTCCATGTCTACGCTGATCACGTAATAAACACAGTGCAGCGCTTCCAGTTTCTACGTCAGAACGCCGGCTCATTATATCATAACTATCCCTTTAAGACAGCCATACATATCAGTATTGTAATTTTACAGTTGTACTGTAAAACAAAATGATTTATTTTAAATACTTTATTTTACAATGAAATATTAAATTAGTAAAAATTCGTATTGGCAATTTTATCAGAATTTCATCTGATAAAACTATTATTATTCGTTATTTGTTTTGTTTTTTATAGAAAAAACGCAATTCGATTTTTATTTTTATTTTTTTTTCACAATTGTGCAGCCCTAGTTCATTGTTTGTTTCTATACAATTATTTTTAGTTTCTGTATTCATTAGTAGTATTTTTTTTTTCTTTGATTGTAACAGAGCCCTTTCATTTCCTGTGCCAATAATAAACCAGCTGCAAAGCCAGAAATCTTTCAGGATTTATAACATGGATGATGTCATATTGCTGAAGGTTAGAGATTGTGTTTGTTGAAGATAAAGTGCCTTCTAGTAATTCTGTGAAGTTTTAGCTTTAGGAGGGGTGCGTTTTATTCAAGCTAATCTGATTTGGCGCAGATCCAGTAGGTATTTCTCACAGGAAGACACAGCCTTTAAGGAACTGTTATTTTAAGATGTTACTCATTTCCGTTTCTTGGTTTATTTTGTGCTTTTGTGTTCTGGGTGCTGTGGTGTTGTTTACGCATGACTTGTTGCCCAGCTCCATTGTTGATAGGGGTCTAACGATGCCCACATGTCACGATTAGATACATATCACGATACTGAACTCACGATACGATATTATTGTGATACTCCAAGACATATGGTAAAAGGTTAACACAAAAATGTACTGTTGATTAAAATGCTAATTTTGGTTTTACATTGGGTGTGTAAATGAATAGGCCTGGACTTGGTGCTGATAACCCAATGCACAGGACTATAGTGACACCAGAATAAAAATATTCATGATTCTAAAGCTGAAAATACAGAATTATTTTAGATGAATATGCTTACACTGTCACTGACTAGATATATTTAAAATGATAATATATTTAAACTTTTTACTGGTAAAATAAGACATTATATTTGGCATTATCAGGACCCACAAATATTCCCCCATTGCATTATTATACATTATATTCAACATTATAAATAGTAGATTACTGTACTGACACTAAAACTCTGAAAAATTGAATTTGTTCATTTTTATTTTGGGTGAACTATACACAATACATATTGTTGCATTTTTTTATTGCGACATATTGTGACACGATATAGTGTTACACCCCTAGTTGTTGATAATAATATTTTGGTCTGATTTGTGAATCAAGTTGTTAATTAGTGATTGCTGCTGAATAAGTAATATTTTAATTTGGCCTTTTTGAGATTTATTTGGCCATGTCAACTGGCTTGGAATCAGTTTTGAAGAGAAGTGTGTCTATTTTACAAATCTACAAGCAGTTTTGTCTATAAAAGTATTCTGATTTCATACACACCATCGTTGAAAAGTTTGGGGTCGATACGATTTTTTAAATGCTTTTGAAAGAAGTCTGTTATGTTCACAGAGGCTGCATTTAGGCTATTTGATAAAAAAGACAGTAAAATAGTAATATTGTGAATAGGGCTGGGAATCGATGAAAAAAAAATCAACTAATTAATCGCACAATTTGCTGTGATTAATCGCAATTAATCGCATTCCCCCCAAACTTGTAATCATCAATATTTAAACATAGAATCACTAATTAAATTAAACAACACACAAAAAAGGGGAAAAAATGAAAAATGTCCACACAAATTGGACAGAAAATAGCCCTATATTAAAATATTAAACATCAATATATCAATATATTATTCTTCATTCAGTTCTATGCAACATACTCAGATTTAACAGATTTATTTTTGACCAATTATCAAAATAAAGTATAGTCATACAAAGCTATTATTACCAGAGCACGTGATCAGAGCAGGTAATTTTACCATTGTTGCCCAGTATGACTATACCAGCTCAGCAAACAGAGAACTACTACTACTACTACTGAGAAATGTCACATTATTTGAGTGGACTTTGCTTTTCCAGTGCGTGATCGGTACATGATTGGAGCATTTGGGCTGTTAACGACAAAGCAGAATGCGCAGCGCAAACACGGAGCTCACGGAACATTGAGCAGAGAGCACACACACACACACACACACACGGAACGGAGAGCATGGCGCACACACAGTGCGGAAAAGACCCACTCGTGAAGTTACTAAACAAGCTGCGCGAGAATGAAACCTGATCGCCGAACACGGAGGAGCGGGACGGCATATTTCCGGCCTTTTCAATAGCAGCCGCAACAGGAAGTCATTAAAACGAGCCCCCCCCCCCCCAAAAAAAGTGCTGCGTCAATTGCGTTATTTTTTTTTTAATGCGTTAAACATCTCAAATGAATCGCAAAGATTAACGCGTTAATTCCCCCAGCCCTAATTGTGAAATATTATTACAATTGTAATTAGGGGTGCGCTGATCCGATACTTTTTGCCGGATTGGGTATCGGCCAGACGAGACCGATCCAAATCCGATATTGTGCGTATGTTATTGTTATACAACACAAAAAGCACAAAATCATTACAAAGCACCATCATGTTATATTTCATAGACAGTATATAAACTGGACACAGCGACCCCATTGGATTCAACGGAGACAAGTGAAGTCAATTAGAAGCATTCACTTCCTGATGGTCGAGCGTACTGCGCAGACTCAAACTGAGCTTGACGACGTATATGTGACGTGAGCAACCTGTCTGTCTTCTAGTAGCTGTGCCAAGAGAAATCTGAATCATTCCCTTCCAAAACTTGCAGAGACGGAGAGTGTGAGTAGGAGGTGTCCATGAGCTAGGAGCAGGAGAAACTTTTGCTAAGTATTCTGATAAATTTCTTTGTCATTTTGCCTCCATGTCCCCCCGATTGCCTGCGAGCTTCTCCTCCTGTCTATACGGTAATTCTCTACTGTGCGACAGAGAGTCGCGTGGTTATGACGCAATCGTTAGCCTATTTTTACAAAAACTGCATCTATGGGGCCATAACGTAAGATACAAGGTAATGGAGCCTTTTATACATTTTCGTGTTTCTTTAGAAATAAATAATGGACAAATGGAGTCTTTAAACGCCTCAGATGTAAAGTTATTCGCTGTTAAAGTGACGCCAAAATGAATGGGAGTCAATGGGATGCTAACAGCAGGTGATGGTCCGCTAGCCAATGGCGGCGCCCGGGGAAACTTCAATATAATATGAAACCCTGCCCCCCTGGTTATATTCCAAGTTTTCTGAAGCCATTACATAGTCTAATGTGAGGTACAAATGAATATTTAAGTCGTTAAATTCAAGTTCGCGTAAGTGCTTCCCTCCGCTGCCGCTGTCAGTCATTTTCGGCAGTGAACACGATGAAACTCTCTCCAAGATGATTCAATGTTCCTATTATTATACTGTAGATCTGTAGATAAAGGTCTATGGTTTTGCATAAAAGGACTTCATCTGGCTGGAGTTTCACATGTTACTTTCTCCCGGATGCCTGTTAGATCACAACACTGGAGTAGAGAGCACTACTGTTCTGAAATTAAAACTGTTAAAAGGCTCTAACTAATTGCATAATATATAACACAGGGTTCCCACGGGTCCTTGAAAGTTTGTGAATCTGAAAAAACATTTGTTTAAAAATAAATAAATAAACATAGATACTAGGGTTGGGCGGTATTACGGTAATATCGGATACCGCGGGATCTTAAAATAGCACCGGTATCAGTTTCAATACCGTCATTACCGGCACTTATATAGCCTATAATATATATAATTTATTTATTGCCTATAAATTGCAGTTTGGCAATATTTCTGGTTCCAACCGCATGAGAAGGGAGAGGCGGTAAATACAAGAGATGTAAACACCTCTAACCTAATGTCGTATCTCCAAAACAACCGCCCACTCACTGCTGCCAGGATGCATTTTGTTCTCGAGTTCATTAAATAAGCGCATTAAGTTTCGTATTTGTTAAAATATTATAATGTTATTTTTTCCATCTTTGTTGATTATGAAAAGTGAACGGCACAAATAAGATGGGATGCATCGGGAGTCAGACGATTTGACCACTTCAATAAATTTCGTTTTGTAAATGGCCTCTTTAAAACGAATTTCGTTTTGTATATATTGTTTCTTAATTTTAATACATTTTTCATCAACCAATTTCCTGGATAATCATGACATGATGGGCATGCCGCGGTCACTTGCATTGAAATCTCATAAATTAACCGAAACTCAGTGTAGGCTATGCCTCACAGACATGGCAAATATATATAAATAAAGCTTGAAATTTATTTAAACGAAACAATTCAAAACGAAAGAAATAGGCTACTCACTGATTAGGCTGAGTAACCCATGATGTGCATTTCTCTCTAGGCGCGTTCATACGGAGATGCGATCGTCAATTTCATTAAACGAAACCATTCAAAACGAAAATAAATAGACTAGCCTAACGTACCCTCTGTAATCCATGATGTGCATGTCTCTCTATAGCGTTCAGATGCCGATCGTCAATTTCTTTAAACGAAACAATTCAAAACGAAAAAAAAAAAGGCCACTCTCTGATTGTGTAATGATGTGCATTTCTCTCTATAGGCGCGTTCACTACAGAGATGGCGATCGTCAACTTCCATCTTTGCAGAAAAGTTGTATTAATAAAAATCAATGGACACGTGTCACCGGATTACAGAGGCACTTTTTGCTTGTTGCACGCACACAGATATTATGTTGAATAATGGTGGGCTCCGGCTCATAATAACAGTTAATGCCGTCGGCCTGACTCAGACACAACGTGCAGGGGTTGGGCTTGATTTTTTATTTATTTTTTGCCCGATCTGGCATTCAGTTTCTGAACGGTGTAGGCACAAGCCAACAGTTTGGTGACGCCGTCTGAGCCCATTATGTCATAATTTTTAATTAGTCACGGTAATACCGTATACCCCGGTAAAATAGGGAGGAGGTTTGACGGTATCAAAATTCGAATACCGCCCAAGCCGAATAGATACAGGTTCTTGAAAGTGCTTGAATTTATTTTGTGCAAGAAGTTTTCTGGAATAAATTCCATATTATTCCCTCCGGTCCGCTAATGTGTTATTTCTCCAACACTTCATGGCCTATGCATAATAGCTTGCTTGATTTACGTTAGTTACACGCATTTACGTTAAGTGTTTCCCGGATAAGGTACTTTGTGGACAGTATGGGATGTACCGAATACACTTCAGTTTTATGCAAAACAGAAATACGACAAATAGAATATCAGATCTCTGTCGTATGGCCAAAAATAAATGCAAAAAGCTTTGAAACATGAAAACTGTAACAATGTATCTAACAAGGTAACACAACGTAACCTTGCTCTCACTTGAAATGTGTTCCCACATTAAGTCCTTAAATTTGAGGGCACTGGACCTGGAAAGTCCTTGAAAGGTCCTTGAATTTGAAGTTAACCAAGGTGTGGGAACCCTGATAACACTACGCATCAATATCTCTTCCCTTTGTGCTTTGAACTTTTCAATGCGAAGTGCTGTCGCTGTGCACTGTGACTCCATGTCTCTTCAAGCACATCATTCTGCGCACGAAATGCGCATAAGCGTTTCGTGCCGCTTGGAGTCTTTCATATTACAATACTTTTGAGCAACGAAAGTTTATTGATAGCCTTAGTTGTTCTGTCCTATCTATCATATGTTGCTGCTTTATTAAAAAGTTGCGCTTAAAATTTTAAAAGAAATGTCTTTTAATTATAAAGTAGCCTATATATTTTGTCCGTATTTTGTTTTACAAAGTTAGGAAAATCATGTTTAAGTCAAGCTTAAAAGCCTTTCTCAAAAGAATAATCACAGTCTCTTCCCCACAGTCAAGCATACAGATACAGTTTATTAGGTAATTCAGCACTTTTTTGAATTATTAGTATCGGATTGGTACGATATTTTAGTCTCGGATTGGTACTCGCCGTTATCGGCCAATACTGAATCCCAGGTATCGGAATCGGTATCGGAGGCAAAAAAGGCGGATTGTGCCACCCCTAATATTAAACTGTAATTTATTCCTGTGATCAAAGCTGTATTTTCAGCATCATTACTCCAGTCTTCAGTGTCACATGATCCTTCAGAAATCATTATAATATGATGATCTGCTGCTCAAGAAACATTTCTTCTTATGATTGCTGTGTAATTTTTTTTCAAAGGTTTAATAGACACAGGCGAATCGTTGTCATTTAGGAAAGAGATTACGTGGGTGTTTGAATCTTTCATCAGAATCATACAGCTTAGCATGGCAGTGCCACACTTTTGGCTCATGTTTATGGAATAATTTCAGAATCAGAATGAGATTTATTGCCAGTCATAAGAACCTGTTCTAAATGTCGATGAACTGGGGATTCAATCAGACACGTGCATTTCTATTCCGCTTATTGTTTCCTATTCCAGCTGAGAAATAAAACACGTGTGTATTGTACATTTTGCTAATAAATGTGCCATATGTGTAATTTTTAAACCTACAATTAATGATGGCAATAACTGTAAAGTGACCATTGTAATGGGGTAATCAAATGTAGGCTGTAAGTTTAATAGATTTAATAAAGTTTAGATGAGTGAATGTGTGTTCCTTTTACTTTTCCTATTTAGTCCATGCTTTTAGTTTTTATACATTTTATTTTTAGTTTAGTCAATTTAACTTCTGCTTTTTTAGATTGTAATGTTGTTGTTACAATGTTAGAATGTAATGTGATTTTTTTACCCTTTTTTTGCGCTTAATATAGTATTCTGATGTTTATGAAAGCGTTCATCAGTTTGTTTAGCAGTGTGTTTGAGTATTTATTTCATTTATCTAGACATTTGCATATTCTTGGTTCTCTGATGTCATTTAATGGTCACATGAATATTGAAGTTTTATTTTGATTTGTTTCCTTTTAAAATTATTTATTTTCATTTTACATTTTTAGAATTTAAGTAATTATAACGGTTCACTTTTCGTCATGTCACAAACCCCCTGTAGTTCCCTTCAGGTGTTCACAAATCATTTTTGTTTTTGTGCATTTATGCAAGTATTGAATGCAATGTGAATCA
This sequence comes from Leuciscus leuciscus, assembly GCF_965113295.1. Taxonomy (NCBI): domain Eukaryota; kingdom Metazoa; phylum Chordata; class Actinopteri; order Cypriniformes; family Leuciscidae; genus Leuciscus; species Leuciscus leuciscus. The sequence goes on along the minus strand of NC_138725.1, from coordinate 41,211,841 downwards.
CTGATAGTTGTGTTTGCTTTGTAACATCTTTAACTTTTAGTTTATACCAAAACATCTCACACCAACCAGCTACTTCATTCATTCATTCATTCATTCATTTAAAGCTTTTTAACTTTTTTCATCTTTAGCCAAGATTTAATGTGATTTTTGTTTCAACAAAGACTTTCTTGCAGCAAGTTAGAGGTATTGAGCTAGTCAGGTTTGTGCGCAGTTGTCATCTTGCCAACTCTTTCTCCCATTTCTTTGATGGAGGATTGTGACTCCTGTAGAGTTGCCCTAGGCCTCTTTTGTGCCTCTTTTCCCTTACTGCAACACCCGGTTTGAAAGGTCGGGCGATTTTGGGCAGGTGCATAACTCACATTTGTCACCTGTAATTATAGCTTTAGAGAGCTTTAAAAGTATATTCATTGCTTTGAAAAGTTCATAATGTTCCATCGGTTTGGAATGTTCCTGTGTCTTTCAAATTCAGATTTAGAATTTTTTCTTCCAGTATTATTACTCTTTTTTTTTTTTGTTCAGTGCATGTGCCAAATTTGAATGGATTCATTCTGGATTATATAATTTTTTTACTACTGACATTATCAGAAGATAAAACTTGTTTACATGAGCAGCTATAATCAACAGGTTATATCTAGGGATGCACCAATATGAACATTTTGTCCGATAACCGATAATTCTTTAAATGATAGCCGATGTATTGGCTGATAAATTCAAAACCATCATGGCGAACAGTGTGCATCTGAAGCGTCTCAGCTGAAGGAAATAATCCATTATTTATCGCCTTTAATTTACTGGCCTAATTTTTTTATTGGGTCAATAACATTAAAAATGAACCTATATCGTCCGATACTGATATGGTGGCCAATATATCGTGCATCCCTAGTTATATTACATGTGACAATTTTATGTAGCATTTGAAAATCTTATATCTGAATTTACATGTTTTTTTCCTCTCTTCAGTTCAAGTTACTCGTCCGCAGCCCTCGAGTTTGAGAAGGAGCACAAAATCAATCCTGTGTACGACTCGCCCAGAATGTCACGGCGTAGTTTGAGACTACAGACAAGCAGTGGTTTCTATGGTGACAACAGCTTCACTGAGCTCAAGGGGAATCACAATGTCAGCTCCTACAAGCAGACCAGCACCACCAGCAGCAGCAGCATCAGCAACGTCAACAGGTCAGATGTTCATCTCTCTGTCAGTTTGAGATAACTAACCGAGGGTAAAACATGACGACTTATCAGTAAACCCGCACAGCCTCATGTCAGCACAACTACGTGAGGACAAAATTATCAAAACTCTGTTTTTGCCAAATGAATCATGTAACAATTATGTGGCAAATAAATCTCTTAAAGCCATTACATTTATCCATTTATCTTGTTACTGTGGACATCTTTGCGTCAAAGAAGGGAGGTTCATCTTAAAATGTATTATTATATGCATTGAATTATGCTATTCCGCAACTTTAGATTTAAGAAATATACAAGTAGTGACATTTAGCATTACAACTTGCACTAGTAAGAAAGGTTGTCCTGCAATTATTGACATGTTAGTGCTTGAGTTAAATGAATGAAGAAAAATGAATGACATAGTGAAAATACCATATTTTCAACCTTACAGAAATCCCCCCCAAAAGATATGTTTGTGTGATCAGCCTGGCAGCACATATTTGACATGACTTGCAGCAAGTTCGTACACAACTTACCTGCCAGGACCCATTAAAGAAGTTTAAGCATGCACATTTATTGAATTGTTTTTTTAAATAAAGTGGACGAGTAGTATTTTGTCTTTCAGTATATAGTATTAATTAATACATGCATTAGTTGCATAGTGGTTAGTGCATATGTGGGTGATGCAGTCTAGAAATATGATATGTCCTAAACCCCAAAGCTTTTAGTCAGAGTGGACAGGATGTTTAATTTGACACAAATGTCCAACAACGTTGACTCCCAATACACTACCGTTCAAACAACGTTCAAAAATGTATATGTGGAAAAAACGATGTTTCAACCTTCAAGGCAAATTTGATATATTATGTCATGACACCTTTAAATTCATCAAAAGTGACTGCAGTAGCATTGATAGTGTTACAAAAATGTTTCATTTCAAATAAATGCTGGACTTTAGCACTGTCTTTCTATTAATCAAAGAACCCTGAAAGAAATGTATAACAATTTCCACAAAAACATTTAGCAGCACAGCTTTTTTAACATTAATAATAAGAAATGTTTCTTGAGCAGCAGATCATCATATTATAATGATTTCTGAAGGATCATGTGACACTGAAGACTGGAGTAATGATGCTGAAAATTCAGCTTTGATCAGGAATAAATTACATTTGACTATATATTAGATAATTATTTTACTTAGTAATAATATTTCACAAAATGTATACTGTATTTTTATTCAAATAAACCGAATTCCTTCCATTAGCAAAAATGAACAGTGACTTTTGCCATTAATGATCATGTGATCTTCCCTCATGATCCTCACTATCAGAGGAAAATATTCTTTACATATTTCCGTATGCCACATGAGAAAAAATTGTGGCAGCCAGCAACAAATGACTTTGTTTAGGGTGTAATAGAAGTGCATTGTGATCCTTTGAAATTACCCAGTGTATTTTGTCCCGCAGGTCTGTGCGGAGCCGGAGGCAGCAGCAGGGCTCGTCCATGTACGAGTCTCAGATCGTGACTCAGACTCCACAGAACGATCAGAGCACATCAGACCTGAGCTTCAACAGTACAGCCAGTGATGCGTCTCTGATCTCCAGCCTGCTGGACAAGTCCACGCTCAGACAGAGCTCCGCCACACACATGTACTCTGGTCAGTGGCCTTTCACGAGTACGCACAGACAACATGAAGTCAAAACACATTTACATTTTAAATTCTGCACGAATAATTAGTGCTTATAATTCAGGAAGTTTGTGAAAACTGGCAAAATGTAATTGTTGTCATTTTAGGCAAATGTCACGCTGTAGCTATTGCTTATATAAGCCTGACTATATAAACTATGCATAAACAACTGTTTATGTTGGAAGTTCAAGATTTTGTTTAAGTTAGCAGAGTAAATAACTCTAGGCCAGGTCATCATCTGTCCTCTGTTTCTCACATCAGTTTAAAAAAGGACCTTTTTTACATTTTCAACTTTCTTTAGTGTGTAATGTTGCTGTTTGAGCATGAAAAAGCTCTGCAAAGTTACAAAGCACAAAGTCACTCCGAAGGGAGTTATTCTCTATATCAGTAAACTGTTTCTGAAATCCCTGAAAGCCTCAGTTGTAGTCTTGAGTTTTCTTTCTAGGGACAAACATGTCACAATATTCCTCATTTAAATAATTCCCACTTAAGGCATACGCAAAATAAATGTGCCAGGCCTGGTTGAGTTAGTAGTGTGATAAAACTTGTTCTTATGGTAATGGCCGTGACATTCCTGAAACGCACTCAAAGCGGTTAACCAATCACAACACACTGGTCCAGCCAACCAATCAGAGTACATTGCATATTCTAGTAGACCCAGGAACAAAATCAAGACTTTGTAAAAGGGCATAAATGGCTTCTTTAACAGTGTGCTTTGACTCTTGTTATTAATCTGTTTTCTATTTTTCCTATTTTTCTATTTATAAATCTATTATTCCTAATGTTGTGTTCAGCACGGAGACGAAGAACTGCTCACAGCTCTCTGTTGGAGAATGGAGATGCCAGTAAAACGGAGGCGCACGCTAATCTGGCTAACGGCTACATCTGCAAGGACTGCTCGTTCCACGCAGACGGGAAGGAGGGGGAAACGGTGTTTACTTTACCGTACTCCGCATCTTCAGCGCATCAGACAGCTGTAGATGCCGCTATGACCACCTCTCTGAAAAGTGTTGACAATGACAGGACAGGTGAGGAGGGCATCCATCTAGTCAATTCGCAAACATCGCTACCGTTTTTATGCTTCTCCATAATTATTTAAAAAACTTAATGTACCATAAAATTGTGCTTGTTTAATGTTTTTTTACATGTTGTTGAACATCTGTATTTCTGGTTCACCATGAATGTTTGAAGTAGACCAATAATAAGCAAATTATATGCAAATTCATGCCCGCTTGCTCTTTTGAATGAAGTGAAATGCATGCTGGGATTTTAGGTGAGCAGGGGTTGATTTTTGTGGTACGTGTGTTTCAGCTCATGACAGCTACTGTGGCAGTGTGAACGTGCGAGATCTGGTGACCGCAGACAGACATCTCAATCTCAACGGCTCCCTCTGTAAGTACACAGTCCTTCAGCGCACAAGCAGATTCAGCGGCAGACATTTATTAAATAACTACGGCTAATGAACCATCAAAACATATGATGGGGATTTTTGTGTGGACATTTTTCAGTAGTGAAAGGGCATCAACAGGATTTTTGTGGGGTCATTTGTTTTTGAATGGCTACTTTAAGGACAGAACCTAAGCCTGATGGTCAACAGAGCTTGTGATGGTCCTTTCTGAATGAGTTAAAGGACGACAAATTGTCCACTCGATGTTGTCATACAGAGTGTCATTGGTACAATAAATGTAATCTACACCTTTGAGACACTTCCTGCCTTTACATCTAAGTGTTTTTTTATTTATTAATTAAATGATGTATGTTATGTTTTCAGTCATTTTGAATGTATTATTTTATAGATTGATATTTTAACATACACTACCATTTAATAGTTTAGGGTCAGTATGATTTTTTTTTATGGTTTGTAAAAAAAAGTATTTTATTTGATCAAAAATACATTAAAAACAGTAATATTGTGAAATAATATTACAATTTAATAGAACTATTTAATAGAACTATTTAATATACGTGATCCTTCAGAACTCAATCTAATATACTGATTTGGTGCTCCAAACCATTTCTTATTATAATCAGTGTTGAAAACACCTGTTCTGCTTAATATTTCTGTGGAAACCATGATGCATTTCTTTTCAGGATTCCTTGATGAATAGAAAGTTTAAAAGAACAGCATTTCTTTGAAATAGAAATCTTTTGTAACATTATAAATGTTTTTGTCTCATTTGATCAATTTAATGCATCGCTGCTGAATAAAAGTGTTAATTTCTTTCAAAAATTATATATATTTTACTGACCCCAAACGGTAGTGTATCATTCTGAATATGTTATTTAATAAATGTATATTCTTGACTTTATTCATACAAGTTGTCTTCCTTTCCATGAGTTGTGATGCTGATGTTGATGTCATCACAGGCGATGACTGCAAAGGGAAGCAGCACATGGAAACACACATGGAAACACACATGGAAACACACATGGAGCATAAACGCTATTCCTTCACCCGCTACGTATTCACAGCCTTGTGGGCCCTTGTTTCTTACACAGGTTATACACCTTCAGATCTTTACACACCTTCCTAGTAGACATCGACTTCAGTGTCTCGCTTCAGGAGAGACGTTTTTGTGTTTTTTCTTTTTCTTTTTGTAAGCTTTCATGACATTACTTGTGTTATCTATCCATTTGTTCACTGAGAAAGTCTTCGCTATGGTGTAAGACACTAGAATGAAATTTGTGGGAAAGATAGCAGGATGTTGTCTGAATGTCTTCTGGTTAACTCAGGTTACGGTCTTCTGAGGGTTTGCCAAAGCTTCGGCTCTGCCGGTGCGTTTGTGACTCGGAAGCTGAAGTCCGTGCTGTGGTTGGCAGTGTGTTCTCCAGGTCGATATGATTCAGACTCCAGCATGCTCGCCTTTCTCTCTCACTTCCTTCTCTTTCTCACATCACTGTAGTTGTTGGCACAGTGAACCCATATGACTTCTTTCTGAAGACTGAAATCATTTTAACCAGCACTTCCTTCCTCAACTTTTCAGCTCTGGTGATTCGACTGCATCCATCTCTGTATCTGATTCTTTCACTAATAATTATTTTCCCTCAATCATTTAAACCTGTCAATGTGTAACATGGACTAACTATCCATCTATTTAACTTCCTCTTCTGCTCTGAACAGGGAAAGCAGCGACTGGCGCCTTCTGGTGGCTGGGAACAGGATGGTATCAGCTGGTGGCGCTCATGTCCCTGATCAACGTCTTTCTGCTCACCAGGTAAAAGTTAAAAGTGTTTGAGCCTTTATGTAAATATTGTGCTTTTGCTTATTTTTTTATATACCCTAGTCAGGTCAAGTCATCTTTGTTAAAGCGCTTTATACAATAGAAATTGTTTCGAAGTAGCTTCACGGTAATAAACTGGAAAATAACAATCACTGATACAAACTTTAGCAAATTTGAGACAAGCTCTAAAAAGATGATAGTATCCTTATTCAGCTCAGTTCAGTTCAGCGTTGATTCAGTTCTCTAACTGTAAAATTAATTTATTATGTGACAAGTTCAATTCAGCTTTGAGCAGCTCTACTGAAGACAATAGTGTCGTTATTCAGCTCCAGTCAGTTCAGGGTTGACAGTTCAGTTCAACAACAGGGTTGATGATGCAAAAAACAGTGTCATTATTCAGCTGAATTTAGTTCAACTTTTTTTTTCTCATCTGATAGTGTAAAGTGCAGTCAAATCCATAATATTGCTGGATATTAAGCACTAACTCTCGTTGGTCAGGATGCAAATATCATATATATCTTTTTGACTGTATTTTTCTCTCTCTCTGTCTGTCAGGTGTCTGCCCAAACTACTGAAGCTTCTTCTGTTTCTGCTACCCTTCCTGCTGCTGTTCGGTGAGATTTGATATTGTCATTAAAGGATTATTAGTACTTAATGTTAGCCTGGCTAACATCAGACCTCGTCTCATTGAGAGCCACATGTTCATTTTCTCGTATTTGAGGCGTGGTTTACAAATGCCCAGAGCCGTTTATTGGGCGCTACGAATGTCTATCAAATGCGCCTGTGCGTAGCTCATAGCCAATCGTTTCAATCATACCAGATGACGTATGTAGAGCGGCAGAAATTCGACGAGGAAGAAGACGAAATAAACTTGCGTTCTAAACTACTTAGAACACTATCTAAGGCTGCATCGAAAGGTAACTTCGCGTCTGATGCCATGTTGGATCCATAGATATAAACAAACTGCTTCGGTGTGTCGCATAGACGTCGTCATCGTCTTGCTGCTCCCTCCCCGTTCTGTGATTGGTTCCCTTTTTGAGGGGAAAATCTGGTCCATGGTGTCCAGGCTGCCTAGCAGTGTGAATAAAATCGCAGCAACCCAGGCTAACTTAATGTTAGGAATAATACAATTTATTGAATTTCAATGTAATTTCAAATTAATGTATTCAATCTATGAGATGTTGTATAGACCAATGGAAAACACTTTTACAGTGATGAACTGTAAACTGTAAGAGATGAACTTTTGTTACATGCTCTTACATGCACTTAGTGTAAAAAATCTGGAAAGAAATTAAAATATTCTGATTTTATAAAAAATCTAATCTAAACTGTCCTTTAGAGGTGGGACTACTTTTCCAGGTGGAAGACCTTTTGCTTATATTACTTACATGAAAATAGTCCTTCACAGATGCATCCAGTCCCTTCCTGCTATTCTCATGCTGACACCAAGCAGAAGTAACCGCATTTGATTGTTTAACTGCTTGCTTATACGTGTGTGTGTGTGTGTGTGTGTGTGTGTGTGTGTGTGTGTGTGTATACACATAGCTCTGTTCAAAAGGGTTTTTATTATTTTATTAGGGTAATAAATGTATTTATTCATCAAAGATTAAATTAAATGAATCAAAAATAAAGATATTCATTAAGTTACAAAATATTTATTTTTCAAATAAAATCAAAGAATCCAAAAAAAAAAAAAAAAAAGGTCACGTTTCCACAAAAATATGAAGCAGTACAACTTTCAGCATTGATAATAATAATGAATATTTCTTGAGAATCAAATCATCTTAGAACTGAAGATATTAGAACTGACACTGAAGACTGGAGTAATGATGCTGAACAATCAGCTTTGATCACAGGAATAAATTACACCTTAACATGTATTCAAACAGAAAACAGTTATTTTAAATTGTAATAATATTTCACAATATTACTGTTTTTACTGTATTCTTGATCAAATAAATAAACCATATTGGTTAGCATAAGAGGTTTCTTTCAGAAACAAAAGAAACTGTATATTTGGAGAAAAATGGTTGGTAAGTGATTCTGTTTCAGTAGACTCATATTAGTTCATACAATGTTTGCAAGTGTTGTTGTTATACTTCTGTGACCGTGTATTTGCATATTTTAAATGTATATTGAACTTGCTGCACTGCCCTACAAAACAAAAAGGCAGTAACTGCATTTTTGGTCAAAAATGAGTTATCATTTTCATGACATTCAAGGCATCCTTTGTTATGTGACAAAACATCTTATCTCAAATGTGTGTCGTTTTGGAGAAAAATGGTAGTCGTTTGTACAGTAACTGCAAAAAGCCCTAATGAAACAAAGCATGAGTACAGTAACATCCATTACTGTATTCTTGTTATGTTTTACCTAACACAAAATAACTGTGTTGCTGCGCAGTGAAGTTACTGTTTCCATGATGAACACACACAGATGATTTCACGGCATCCTCACGGGACGGTTTTAACATTTGCGATTTCACCCTTGTAACTCCACACAAATTTTGTTTGAGATGGCACAAAGCCGGGGAAAGAAGATGGTCGAACTGGCGTTGACAAGAACATTTTAATTTAAATTTTTCACATTAAGCTAATACTCACACATAATAATGTGGTCCTATTCAAAATAAATTGTCCCCATTTGGGCCTTGATACAGCTTAGCAATGTGAGACTTTAAGCAGCCGTTTCAGCACCAGAACAGCTTCCGATTGGAAAATATTGACCTAAAATGGTCAAATTAGTTTGGGTTTGGTATATCCATGTTCAGGAAAACAAATGGCTCCAATTATTTCAAATACAGTGTATCTAACACACCCAGAGCCCAAGTTGTGGCAAAATTGTTTTTGGAGAATCTGTAGTTACTGCCTTTTTCCTTGGTATGGTGCCACGTTTTTGGTAAATAATACAAAGCAAGAATACAGTAACTGCAAAATAGGGGTAAAATATCAAATTAAATATGAGGATTGATATGTACAAAGAATAATCTAATACAGTATAAAGTAACAAAACAGCCACATGTCCAATAATCTACCTAGTACCTACAACTACTTAGGCTGGATGACAGGATGACTTTAAAGTCATTTTTCTCAGTTCTGCACTCTGCGTAGTTACTGCCTTTTTGCTTTGTAGGGCAGTGCACACTTGCTTGATAGGCTATCGTTGTAAGTGCTTTTGTGGTAATCAAAAGCATGTCACTTCAGTGTGTAGCGTTTTTTATATGGTAAAATGTTTTCTCCTATTTAAATCTTATACACACAAACAAGTTATATTAAAGACAGTCCTTTTTGTTGCAATTCCTTTTTGTGAGTAATGGCACAGAAACCTTCATAATGATCCAGACATTCCTTCACAAAACCACTGGCACTAACAGCCACTAACAGCCACACTTGTGCAATCATATGTACTTCTACCCAGATGGTTTTGCTTATATTACTTTCACACTTATCCAAGATTGCACAAACACACACACTTCTCTTTTTCTTTCTTTCTCTCTCCCTCCTCAAAACGCTGATGTGAAGTTGAAGTTGTTGCCCTGAAATGCCATAGCAACTTAAATTGAATATCATCATCACAGAAGTGCCTTTAAAAGCGATTACGATTGTGTTTTTAGTACCAGAAAGTCCATAAACCTTGAACGAACTGTGATATTTAGAGATCCTGTTTCCAAGGTTTCCCTCTTCTCTCTTGTTTTTAGGATTATGGTATCTCGGTCCACCCGTCGCTCTGTCCTTCCTGCCAGCTGTAAACCTCACAGAGTGGAAAACAGCGGTCACCTCTATCGCATCACTTCCTTCCCTCCCTTCTCTGCCATCTCTTCCCTCTTTACCTGCACTACCTTCTTTTATAAAAGAACCACTATTTGAAGAACAACGCATCCCACCTTCAGCAATCCCTCAGGTAACGAACCAGGACCAAGTCAAATCTGAGATTTATAAAGTACATGAATTTGAATCTAATTCTAATCTGAACTCCTTCAGGCTGCATCGGAGTCCATTGACAGCGAGCGTTTGGCTCGACTCGAGCAGCGTGTGGCGTCACTTTGGGAAAGCGTCCAGCAGGGGGAGCTGAAAGCCAAGCAGCAGCATGAGGAGGCCGTGGGTTTCGTTCAGGCCCTTCAGGACCAGATAAACACACAGACAGACAGAGAGAGTCTCGGCCTGTGGGTCTCGCAGCTCCTCGAGCCCAAGTTCAGCACACTCGAGGGAGAGATGGAGAGAGAGACGGTCAGCAGGACGGAGGTGAGAGTTATCAAGATGTTCGATAACAGTATATCACTGCTCACGTTTCGAACTTCGTTTTACCCCTAAATGAAGAATGAAAAAGAGCTTTACCATGAGAATATACTGGGGCCTTAACTGTCAAAAAAAAGTTGTAAAGGCATTTTGCTTGTTTTGCTGTGTTTATGTCTCTGTCCCCAGTGGCATTATTTTACCCACAACTATCTTTTTAATTTGTGGTTGTTTCTCTCTCACTGTGTGTTCCAGACTGAGGAACAGCGTGTGCAGCATCAGACGAGCCTCGAAGCTCGACTAGCCGAGCTGGAACTTCTGCTTCAGAACCTGAACTCTAGAACTGAGGTAGAACACACACACACACACACACACACACTCACTCACACTCACACTCACACTCACTCACACTCACACACACACACACACACACACACACACACACACACACACTCTCTCTTTTGAGGCCTTCATGCCTTGTCAGAATTACTGCAATTACAATTTAGAGATTGTTTTCCCATGTTCTCGGACTCAGAAATTATTTCTTGCCATCGCAACGTTCATCACAGTATTTTGTAAGAGAATATAGAGTCAGTAAAAGAAAGTGCCAACTGATAATAAAAAAGGCATAAACTACTATTCAAAAGTTTGAGGTAAGTTTTCTAAAGAAGTCTCTTCTGCTCACCAAGGTTGCATTTATTTGATTAAAAATACAGTAAAATAGTGATATAGTGAAAAAACTATTTAAAATAAATGTTTTCTATTTGAATGTTAAAATGTAATTTATTCCTGTGAGCAAAGCTGTATTTTCAGCATCATTACTCCAGTCTTGAGTGTCAAATGATCCTTCAGAAATTGTACTAATATGGTCTGATTTGATGCTCAAGAAACATTTCTGATGAATGTTAAATGTTAAAAGTATTAATTTCATTAAAAAATGACTCACCGCAAACTTTCGAATTTCACAATTTGTGTTCATTCTAGCTCTAGTAACAAAATCTTTGTAATAATTGATTACACTCATTCATCTAATTCTGTCTCAATTCTCTTCTCATTCAAAGGAAATCCATGTAACACGGCAGACTCCAGTACAGGCCTCCGTCAGGTAGACATGCTTAAAAATCACCAGCAAATGTAGCAGTTCTGCGCACTTCCTGTCTCAGTGTTAATGTCCGCTCTTGGCTTTTGCTCTGCAGTGTTGGAGTGTCTCAGGAGAACCATGATGCTTTGCTCTCTGAGGTTCAGAGGTTGGAAGCGGAGCTGGGCCGCATCAGAGGAGACCTGCAAGGGGTGATGGGATGTCAAGGGAAATGCGACCGGCTCGACACCATACATGAAACGGTGTGTAGTGTTTATACGGTATATAATACGCTTATCCTGTTGCGGTTTTCACTTATACATTTATACTCTGATTTCTTCCCCAGGTGTCGGCACAGGTGAAAAAAGAGTTGTACGCTCTGTTGTACGGCCAAAGCGGGGGGGAAATGGAGATTCCCGAGCCCTTGTTGCCGTGGCTGGCATCTCAGTACACACGCTCCTCTGACCTCACCGCGACCCTCATGACCCTGGAGCGCAGCATTCTGGGAAAGCTGTCTCTTCAGATGCAGGAGAGCAAACAGCAGCAGTCCTCCGCTGAAACAATTACTCAGACTGTCGCCCACACCGCTGGGGCTGCTGGGATGTCAGAGGAGGTACAAAACTAAAAAAAATAATGTTTGCATCAGTTGCATCACTTTGCATCAGTTTTTTTTTTAGTTTTTTTTTTTTTAGTTATGACAACTTCGAATGAAATTGTGTTCAACCAACAAACTACATTATATTATAAATTAAGTTCCTCTAAGACAAACGCAGATCTTTAAGTTGATTACTCAAAAAAATGAAGTCGCTCCAGCTAGCTGAGCTGTAGCCCTGGAACCAATTAATGTTATCTATTTTACCTAAACTCTGCAGCTAGAATAGCATAAGCTAAATGTAACTTATTTAGCTTGTAATTTTAATGAACAAGTAATAAATGACTTTTCACTGGCATCAGCGATGTCATTGCTTATGGAGTCAATGTAGTGTTTGCCTTCAGGTAGTCTAACTTTTAAGTCAACATAACTCAACAAAATAACTGTTGAAACTTAAACAGAACAATAAATTAGAATTTTTAAACTTGGAAGTTGTGGTAACAGGTCTCCTGAATTACTTTTTAGAGTGAATTATACATTATCGTTTAAAAGTTTGTGGTCAGTATGATTTTTTTATTCAGCAATGTCAAAAGTGACAGTAAAGACATTTATAATGTTACGATAGATTTATATTTCAAATGAATGCTTATCTTTTGAACGTTTTGAACTATTAAAGAATCCTGAATGTATGTTTCACAGTTTCCACAAAAATATTAAGCAGCACACAGTTCAAAATTGATGATGATAATAGTGTTTCTTGAGCAGCAAATCATCATATCAGAACGATTTCTGAAGGATCATGTGACACTGACACTGGAGGAATGATGCTGAAAATTCAGATTTGATCACAGGAATAAATTACATTTTATAATATATTAATATAGAAAAGTTATTTTAAATTGTAATATTTCACAATATTACTGTTTTACTGTATTTTTGTTGAGCATAAGAGACTTCTTTCAAAAAAGAGACATTAAAACATATCCTACACAGCTCCAAACTTTTGAGCAGTTGTGTTATGTATCTTGCTCTTTCAAAGTAGACTCAAACATAATATCTTAACAACAGATGTAAAGTTTATTACACATCAAATGACACCCAATCTGTTAGAATGTGTATGACTTGATCATGTGAAGAGGAAAGAATGTTTATGGCAGCTGTTAGCACAAACTGAAGTTGATTTAAGTGGCCATATTTGAGGAAACTGTTTTTTTCTCTTTCAATTGTATGTTTACATACGATGCCTTTAAAATCTCAGCAGGTCCAGTTGATTGTCCAGCGTGCGTTACGGCTGTACTCCGAGGATCGCACCGGACAGGTGGACTACGCTCTGGAGTCTGGAGGTAAGCACATCTACAGAACACGTACATATGAACATCACTGGCCCTTTAAAGACATTTTTACTAGGGGTGACCCCGAATAGTCGAAGATTCGATGCTTCGATAGGAGGAGCCTGATTCGACTACCGATCTCACGGTCGAATCTTCGCAGAGGTGTTATGAAACGAGGATCATGCCACTTTGGCAATATGAGGGCGCTCAATGTCTGATTTCACATAGAACTAGCTTTTATGTCAATACGTTAATATTCAGCCTATTATGATAATGCTGTAGGCCTATATAAAAATGTGCAAAGAAAGAAGCTTTTAATAAATATTTTTTAACGTGCGTGAATAAATCCAAACACCCCGTGACAGATTTAAGTTTCACTTTCAATCCGTGACCGACAGAGGAGCGTCTTCGCGGCAAGGATTTAAATCTTTAACAATGTCTGGGATAAGAAAATCTAAAGTGTGGATGTACACCATCAGAAAGGATATTCTCCAAGGCTGGATTTAGCATCAGGAAAACCATGATCGCACTTCTGCAGGCCAACGTTAACATGTTTCACGCATAGACTGGGTTTCACGTTAGAATGTATTTTATCCGCGCGCACAATTTGAAAAGACTCCAACGGACAGACAGAGTGAAAGACTTTCAGGATTTGTTCTCTCGATCAGGTACAAGAGATTTCAAAACGTTTCAGCCGGTTCTAATTTTATTTTTGGATGCTGTGAACATGTTTAGCTAAAGACTGCCTCTCCAGTTTAGCATTTATTGTTGTTTCTGCAGTTAAAAAGACAAAGTTGAAAATTCTGGCTACTATTAATAATTTCTTTATTTTTATTTTATTTATTAATCTGTCAGGGTTATCTAATCTAACTATTTGTGGCTTGTGTTTTGAATATATGTTCCCCTGCACTTTAGGCATTTTTCACACATTTGCTCCTCATCCTGTGACTTGATTCTGATTTATTTCGTTTTGTATTTTTATTTATTAGAAAGGTATATCCTGTTCTAATTTAATTTAGTAAATTAATTGTTTATTATTTCGGTGCATCGATGTTGTGCTGTAGGCTGGCCTGCTCGCACAGGTAATTTAGCCGATTTAATTTGATTTGCATGTGAAATGCAAATCTGCAGTGTGGCCTTTCTGGAGTTATTTATGTTATTTCTTAGTTTTATTGATCAAAAATGTTTTTATACATTTTCTTCTATATCTTTGTGTGATTTTCTGTACATCGCGGCTTTGAAACGTAAGCCCCGCCCCCAGCCCCACCCCCATACACATGATTCGACTATTAGTCGACTATAGGCAAGACATGACGATTCTGATTCGACTATGAAAATCCATAGTCGGGGACAGCCCTAATTTTTACACAAGACTGATGTGTGTTGGCAGGTGGCAGCATTCTCAGCACGCGCTGCTCCGAGACGTACGAGACAAAGACGGCACTGATGAGCCTGTTTGGGATCCCACTGTGGTACTTCTCACAGTCTCCACGTGCCGTCATCCAGGTACAGACCTAAACACACACCGTGTACTGTATTTGAAGCGATAGATAACCTGAACCAGCATCACGCATATCAATATATGCAACTTTTCTGTAGCTTAAACAGTAGAGAATGTCACTAGCAATGTCAAGGTCATGGGTTCGATTCCCAGAATTTTTTTTTTCTTTGAATACAATCTAAGTTGATTTGGATATCATAAGTCCATAAATATAGATGTAAAAGTATCAGCACTCTGATTTTAAAAATAATAATAATAATTGTTTGCATATATTCTGTAATTAATTACAATTATTCATACCTATCATTTAACATTTGTAATGTATTTTTATATTGTATTAAATCATTTTACAGTGAATCTCCAAATTAATGTAGAAACAACACAAAATTTGTTTAATGGCATCTTTATACTAATTACAATTTCTGGGGGTGAAATAAGTAATTATAGCCAATTAGCCATTCAACATTTACAGTATAAATGAATGCCATAATTTTGTAACATTTAGGCTTTAGAAAATATAACAACATTTAATGTAAGTTAACTTAAAAAAAATCTTCACATAAACCCATTATAATAAATGTTATATTTAGCTGTGCCTTTAGTATAGCTGGGCTCAACGATAAGGATTTTTACTGCCCCGCCACCAAAAATAGTGATTGTTTTCGTTGTTGTAACCTTGTATTTTAATAAATAAGGTTATAACATGCATACCAGTGAAATTTCACAATTCTCGATTTTATTTCACAACAAAAACTGCTAGTCTAACTAATATAAAGTTCAAACATTTTTAACACAAGTAGTCAGTAATAAAAATAAGAGCAAATGACAAACAATAGAATAAAGAAACAAATGAAATAATCAGGTGATTTTTCAACTTAAATGTACGTGAATGTGAATTTCTGTCTTCCTTGTAGCCGGACATGTACCCTGGAAACTGCTGGGCATTTAAAGGCTCCCAGGGTTATCTGGTGATCAGGCTGTCTTTAAGCGTGATCCCGACCTCCTTCTGCCTGGAGCATATTCCCAAAAGCCTCTCTCCCTCGGGAAACATCACCAGTGCACCTCGACGATTCTCGGTCTATGTAAGAATGCATGCTTGTGTCTGGTTTATGAGCATGTACTCACACATATTTCTAGCTGGATGCTTAAACAAATGTGTTTTTGTGTTGAGAAGTGGTGTATAGTCACGTGTGGTGTGCTGTAAGTCTTGCTGTCTGTATCTGCAGGGATTGGATGATGAATACCAGGAAGAAGGGAAACTGCTGGGTGACTACACCTATCAAGAAGATGGAGAATCACTCCAGATCTTCCCAGTTATGGTAAAATATACACATACAGAATTTGCAGTTGTATGATGTCTAGTGCTTCTCGATATTGTCAGGGTTAGTGAAAAATTGGTGGAAAAGTGTGAATGGACCTCTTGAAAAGAGAGGGATTGGAATGACATGAACTCATACTTGAGGTTTGCCTTCCTAGATAACTTAGATGTGCTCCCCATGCAGAGGTTAGAGTCCTGTGATTTCCAGATTCACGGAGTGACACGGAATGTTACGTAATTTGGTCAAATTTGGATCATTCAAAAGTAGGGCTAAACACTTAATCGAATCGGGATATAGACTAGTGTCTGTGAATATTAAACCACAAAAAGACTGCTATTGTGTCGTCTTGACCAGTATTTTATCATTTCATTTGATAAAACTAACGTCAGATACACACAGGAACTCAAATGTCTTCACTACAACCCAAACAAAGTTTGTTTAAACTTGAAGAAATTATTAAATAAATACTGTATATTACTATTGTACAGTTGAATTTGCTTCTCAAGGTAATAATAACAATAATAATGCAAGTTTATTAAAACATTTTCAAGGAATGTCACAATTTTTCAACTATATTTAAAAGGCAAACCTCTACTGCGCAACACTTTTTTGCCAAGAAATACAATTATTTAGATACAAAATTCATTACATTATTAATGTTTTATATTTTCATTTGATTACCGCTGTTTTTGGTAATACATTTGTATGAAACAGAATCAAGAAAAATCTAAATACACATTTCAAGGGGTGTAATTATTGTTCAAATTTTAATCAAAAATTTGTTAAATTATTACGTTTTATGAATGCAATTGATTAGACATCCTTTTTGATTAATAAAATGTAATTAAACCATTAAAACTAAATCCAGGAAAAAATATGGAAAGCCACAGAATGTGTTTCCTAGTATTTTGTCGTTAGCTTAGCAACATGTTCTTTTCTTTTTGGCCAAATCCAGCATTGCGTGTCCCAGAATGCATGCGTTAATAAAAAATCAAGTGTTATTAGCTTAGAAACATGCTTCTGTCAAACTCAATTGGAATTTTTTTTAAATTCTGTACCAGTCGTGTATGTAGTTCTGTTTTAGTTATTCTGCTGCCTATATAGAAAGCAGAGCAGCTTACTAGGGTTTGGCAGTGAGCAGAAATGCTGACTGTTTTATTTTGCCCTTTTTTTTCCTCCAGGAGAAGAATGACAAGGCCTTTCAGATCATCGAGATGCGCGTGCTGTCGAACTGGGGTCATCCCGATTACACCTGCCTGTATCGCTTCAGAGTCCACGGCAAACCTCACACTCAGTAAAGCCCCACTGTACAGTACCATATCACCCTTTATGTACATACAGGAAACGCTTGGACTTTGATGCAGCTCGGGTGAAACAAGCTACGTTTTTAAGACTTTTAATACAAATGATGGCCGAAACAAAGTTACAAGGAGCACAGCGGGAAAGAGCCATGCGTTTTAAGCTAAGGATTTCCACTTGTTTCCTTCCCACTTCCCTGTTCTTGCACTGATTCATGCCCTTTCGGCCGGGCCCCGTGTTACGCTCCTGCCCCGTAGAGGTATCTGTGCCTTCAGACAGAACACGCTTCTCTCATTTTACTTTTGTTTTCTGAATGTTCAGAGGACACACTAATGTAAGTATCCGAGTATCCGACTTCAGCCTCGTCCACTGGACAATGCCGCTTTGACTAGTCTGCAAGGTCCCAGGAAGTTTTTGAAACCTTTACCACCACTTAACCTGATGAGAATATGTCTGGGTCATATTTCCTCCTTGAAAAGTTATTTTTACTAAATCATTCTGCTACGTTTTTTTTTTTTTTTTTTGCATTGTGATATTATTTTCAAATTTAAGCAACAAAAAGAAAATCTCATTACTGTAATGCAAAAGTATATAATTTAAAAAGTTTTTCTTTTTTATATATTTATGATAGCCTTTGTTTTACTGCTTTTTCATTTGTATTAAATTGTAATACAGCTTTAAAAAATTACTATTGGGTGTCATTTTTCAATATTATTATTGAGAATTTATTCTTTTCCATTATGATAATGTGGTCTAAAAAAACAAACATCATAAAACATCCCTTTTTTATTTGTATAATGCTGACTGAAGCTACCAGTCACAGTTGTTTTTTGTGTGGAATATGACCCAGACAGTATTTTATTTTTTGTACAAAAGAAGAAAAGAAAAAAAAAAACTCATAACAGCCATAACTTGTAAGAGACACTAGCTTGAGCTCAGATGGAAAATCTCCACAGACGGGAACAGATGTTTATGGATGAGCATGTGGACTAATATGTGTACATTTGAACAGAACTGGACATAAAACACTCACTCACTCACTCACTGTGTGTTTCTCTCGTCAGTAGTAATATCACAGCGCAGTCATGATACTCCGCAGGAATGTAACTTATTGTAATTAGTCCTTTTTAATCGACTTATATCAGTGTTTATTTTACACAAAGGGGTGCGCCCTGTCGTCATCATCATCATCATCATTCTTATTGTTTTCCTTTTTATTGTGTTTTTGTCAAGCATTTGCGTTAAAGTTGACAGCGCACTGTTCTGTCTTTATAAAGGAAATGTAAGCTGCACACGTCCTATGTGATTCATTGGATATGTTTAAAAAGTCAGGTGTTCATTTACAGAACCGTGTCGGCAACACTATGTTGACCCATAAGAGTACATTTGTAAAATACTATTGATTTGTTCGTGACTATTTATTTTACAGAATTTTAGCTGAGAAATAGGACTTTGTGCGGTGTGTTTTGTAAAATACTTTTCAGTGCAAATTGGTCTGTTTATATTTAGTTTTTATTAGTTTTTTTGTTTTTTGGTCATTATAAATTGGCTACAGTACTATGAATTGTACCAGTAAAGAACTTTAATTTTGAGGATATTTGTATGTTTTTATTGGAGTGCTGAAGTGGTTCAAATAAGTTCACCTAAAAATCGAAATTGATTATATTTTTATAGTCGTACCTTTGTTGTTGTTTTTTTTATGTAAGAAAACAAGTTTTGAACCACATGAGGAGGAGGGTGAGTATTATGAATGATTCATTTGATTATTTGTACTGTAAAATTATGCGCGCTCCTTCAGAACTGCTTTTTTGGCACATTGAAACACTGACCCCAGTGATATTGCAGTCTTTGGTTGAACTGGTCAAAATCTACTGAAAAACATGTTTGAGTGTTGGTAATCTCAACGTGTAGCGAATGCTGGCCCTCAGTTTGCAGTTTGCTCTTTTCTAAATTGTATTTCAGTGCATCTCAATTGCTATGCTGACCTGCTATTTACAAGGCTAGGGAGGAAAATGAAACAATATCACAGTACATTACATGAACATTAACTGGGTAGGACTGTATAACAAAATGTTTTGTGACATCTTGTACCCTTATTAAATAATGAATTGGGAGAACCTTCAGAAAAGTCAAGGATAGATACTTTTTATAGAGCTTCACTAAATTGGAGTTTAATAAATGTACTGTTTTGCATCAACACAAATGATGGATGGATGGATGGATGGATGGATGGATGGATGGATGGATAGATAGATAGATAGATAGATAGATAGATAGATAGATAGATAGATAGATAGATAGATAGATAGATAGATAGATAGATGGATGGATGGATGGATGGATGGATGGATGGATGGATGGATGGATGGATGGATGGTAGTTCCTTTTTTCGCCAGCAGAGTGCAGCACAACCAGGCTGCTATTCTCCTCAGTGTGTGCACTTGTCCTATATGGGTTGTGTTCTCAAATTCATATGATTTATTTATATTTTATGAGAAGTTGCACATAAGATGGTGTTATAAACAGCAATACTTTCTTCTGGTCATTCACCTCTCCTCCGTCCATGTGCGGATGACTGGGACTTGTGTTGTAGGCAAGTTGTTAAGATAGCGTTACTGGATTGTTGGTTTGGAGGGTGCGAATTATGGGGTTATGACCCAATAATAAAGGCTTTAAGCCCTCACCAAAAGAAGTATGTGAGAGGTGTAGAAGACTTCCTCTTTTCTGGTGAAAGTGTGTGTATTCAAACATCATTTTCACCAACAAATAAACGATAACGAATTGAAATCGCGTTCGCTCAAGAACAACCATAACAACGTTGACGTTATTGCAATTGCTATATATTGATAAACCATGACTAAATTAAGGTTTATTTATTTATCTATCACTTTAAATCGTTTATGTATATATCGAGCGTTACGAGCGTCGTTACCTTAGAAAAGAAAAACGTTTATTTTTATGTATATAAAAACGTTTTTATTTTCTAAGGTAACGACTCTCGTTCCGCCGAGTAACAATTTAAATCGTTGCGCAAGACAAAAACAAATTCTCGACTTTTTTCCTGTGCGTTGACTTATCAGAACTATTACATTAAAATGCCCAAATTCCCTTTACAATCTATAATTTTATAATTCCCAGCAGACCGCGTTTTGTTTCACTTTTAGGCTACCATGTGCAAAAAACCATATGTCCACTTGTATTGTTAAAGTGATTGTGTGACCTCTTCTTTGTGTAAGGACCCAAAAGCACTGATGCAAAGGCTCTTTCTGCTTTTCTCTGCGCATTTCTGCTGTGTTTGAATGGGCGGTCTTATTCACTGCACACCACACACTGTTCCTCAGTGTTTCAGCAGCACCAGACAGATGCGTTTCTCTGTCCGAGGGCACAATGTCTCACACAGGAGTTGTGCATCCGTCTAGGAACATCCACAGGTAGTTACAGTCACCACTTTTGCATTCCCTTTGGGGAAGCATTTGATCGATTCGGACACTTTTTTTTCCTTTTTTTTTTTTTTTTCCTTTTTTTTTGTTGCTTTTTGTCTAAATAATTATATTATTATTGTCTTGCAGTTGCCTGCATATTACTGTACATACTGCGGACTATGCACTACTTGACCATATAGAACCGACAACGATGCTTGCGTGTAAACATTTGCAGATGCTTTTGCCGTAAGTTTTCGGTTGTTGTTTTTTTGCGGAATATAACGCTTGGATTTTATTACAAGTTTGGATGTGAAGACAAAAGCGGAATACAATGGCTAGTGATTTGAAGCCTCGGTTGTGTATGATGAAGAAAGAAGAGAGCGGATACGGGTTTCATCTGCACGGAGAGAAAGGAAAAACCGGACAGTACATACGGAAAGTGGAGCGCGCGTCCCCGGCTGAGGCATCGGGGCTGCGCGCGGGTGACCGTGTGGTGGAGGTGAACGGCGAGAACGTGGAGAGAGAGACACACCATCAGGTACATCACACACACACACACACACACACACACAAACACACACACACACCTGTGCTGATCCTGCATATTCCGCCCTCATAACTTCACATTACACTGGCCATGGTGCTGCTTTGTGATGTAATTACGAGATATAGCCTATGCAGTTTATTAGTTTTACACTACACTAACGTTCAAAAGTTTAAGGTCAATAAGATTTTTTTACTCAGCAAGGATGCATTCAGTTGACCAAAAATGACAGTAAAAACGATTAGATTATAATTTGCGAAAAGATTTATATTTCAAATGGTTACTGAAGTATCACGTGACACTGAAGACTGGAGTGATGATGCTGAAAAGTGAAAATACAATATAAAACAGTCATTTTAGATTGTGATGGTATTTGAAACTATTACTGTTTCACTCTATTTTTGATTTTAAAAAACCATACAAAATATTACTGACTCCAAACTTTTGAACGTTTGTGTATGTTTGTCATGATCTTAACTTTTTGATTGTATCATGTGTAATGCTTGAAATGAGATTTGTATACAAATATAAATTGTATGAATGTCCTTATAAAACAAACATTTTATGAAATGAATGAAATATCCTTATATAGTGTTTAAAAGCATCCTAAGATGAAGTTGGTTGATAAATATGCACAATGAGCAGAGCAAAGAGACTTAAAGACAGACAAAGAGACTCTAATATAAAAGGGTTGGCCACAACATCATTCCCATTTGTGTTACGTCATAGTTTCAATGACTTACTGTTATTCTAAATGTACAAACAATCATGAGAATGTGTCAGTGTGTCCAAACCTTTGACTGGTATGTGTATATATATAAACAGGCCAGTATAAACGGGAGAGAGTGATATCCATTTATTTGAGCTAAAAAGGTTTGGGCTTTGGAAACAACTTTGCATGGAAAATAAAGAGCCTTGCGGATCAGAAACCTGTGGACTTGTGAATGCACAATGAAATTCCATGCATTTCTTGAGTTGCATTGACTCTATTGGTGTGTTGACTTTGACAGCAGCTGGAGGCTTTACAGCATTACTGCTGTAGACTATATGACTAGATATTACTTTGTGTTTAGAGTCAGGCATGTACTACACATGTTAAAGTCTTGGAATTTTTAATATGTATTCAGTTCCAGTTATGACAGGAGGATCGTAGTTGAAAGCACGTCTTCAAAAGTTTGGGCCCAGTAAGATAAAAAAAGAAAAAGAAATTAATACTTTTATTCAGCAAGGATGCATTAAATTGATCAAAAGTGACAGTAAACACATGTTTAATGTTAATAAATGCTGTTCCTATTCATCAGAGAATCCTGATGCATCAAAAATAGCCGCACAAATGTGTTCATGAGCAGTTTTGCCGTCTCTTCCGCTCAGGTGGTGCAGCGCATCAAAGCCGTGGAACATGAGACCCGACTGCTGGTGGTTGACCGGGAGACCGACGAGTACTTCCGAAGCCTGCGTCTCACCTGCACCGAGGACATGGCCGCCCCAACCAGCCCTGCAGCCACGACCCCCTCACCCTCTCCGTCCACCAGTAAACAGGGCAATGGATCCGTGTCCAAACAAAGCGAGATCTCCAAACCCATCAGGAAACCTCCGTCACGAGCTCCTAAGAAGGTGTGTGGGTCCATTCACTATATCTGACTACGCTCTTTCAGTGAACCGTTCCTAAAAGAGCCACGTAAAGAACATTTTAATAATCTATTTCCACTATAAAGAACCTTTGTCCAGTGGAAAGAATACATGGATGTTTAAGGTTCTTCATGGAACCATCGATGCCAATATAGAACCTTTATTTTTAAAGGCCAATTCACACTGCACCGACAAACGGCACCGGACAGGTTTTGTCTAGAGATGCACCGATACTAAATTTCTCTGCTAATACCGATAGCGGATTATTCAGAATGTTATCTACCGATAGTTTGAGTTTCTTAAGAAAAAAAAAAAAAAATGCTGCAATCTAAACCCTCTCATTTGGGACATTAGTGTAATATTAGAGGTTTGAATTAAGTTCAGCGCTAACTGGTATTTATTTTCAGATATGATAATTATACTTTTATAGTATAGTTAGTAGTTTTCATAAGCACTTGTCTTCATGACAAATTCATTAAAGCATATATATAATTAGCAGTAAATAAGCTCTTCTCTAGTGTTTTTTATAGCTAACTAACAAACTGAACATTCGATAACTTTCCTGAGGTAAATGCAATAATAACACTACTAATAAGTTGTACTGTATCTTTCAACATATCTTCTGATGTTAATTGCATTTTTTTCCTTGCTATAACTTGTAATAAAGTGGAAGAAAAGACCTGCGCTTCCGCTTGAACCGAGGCACATTTAAGAGCGTCAAAACGGCATTTATTGTTTGAATTCTGTGATAAAATGGACATAATTTGAAAGCTGAGACTTTGTTTCTTAACAGAAGAAACAAAGCACAACGTTTTTCTGCGATTGTTGGATGGCAGGCGCTACAAATAATGTTTGGTGTAGGGAAAACCGCGGACCTGGCAACCCTGACTTGAACTACGGGTGATTCATAGGGTCAAAAAGAGTCTGCTTTAACATCGCTATTTTTTTAACTGTTAATCCATTATTGTTCATTAACTTGCCCTAAATTCAACACAAGAGACATTTTCTTCACACACAGTAAACAGAGTTACAGTGTGAACATGTTTTTCTGCCTCCTTTTGATTGACAGGATAAAATCGGCCCTGATCATGGGCTGTTTTTAAACAATCGGCCAATATATCAGCGCATCTCTAGTTTTGTCGGATCAGTGTGTTAACCCTCGTCGGCATCTGTTGCCGTTGGTGGGCGCTTGTTTTTGCCGATTAAACATGTTGAATCTGTGTTTGCCAGGTCATGGCCTTAAGATTGTTCAACCTTTCGATTAATCCGCAATGATATGTTGGCCCTTTTCCCTGGTCTAAAATGTAAACATTGCATCATAAAATAGGCTGAACATCTGGAACAGCTGGACTGAGTGACATCACCACAGTTGGATCCAGTTTCTCATAGATCCAGTTTATTTAGAGCTTATCAGTTAGTTTTTCCTATTGTGTCAGAGAGAATGTGCTTGTCTATAATATATACTGCTATAATTATGGATTAATGGCTTAATTCATTGAGTTTAAATAATAATGAGTTCAGTGACTCTTTGTGGCTCAGATATTATCTTGTTAGCTCTGTCATGGTTGGTCGGTGTCCAAGATGTGACGCTGTAATAGTGTAAAAGTGTGCATGTGAGACAAGCTTCTCCAGGACATTGATCGTGTTTCCCATGGCTTATATAGTCAGGAAAATTGCTCTTGGATTTTGGCCTTTTAAAAGCATAAAAGATTCTGTCCAAGTGTCATTATTCCACTCATGCTTTCCAAGACTGTCTTATTCCTGATGCATCAACACCACATACTGTGTACAGATACTAATTTTACTTGAAGCGAATCTCAGTGTCAAATATTTGTACCTATTGTATAGTTTTTCAGGCGGCAAAATTGCTCAGTTGATTTATCATATATGACATATATGATAAATCATCCACACACCACATTATTTGATGTATCATTCATGTCCGTAGCACAAACATTGCTGGACAAGGTAATTGCTGAAGTGTAATACTTGTTCAGGCATTAAGAGTCCGCTTATTGTAACATGTGCACATAACAAGAAAGACAAGCAGGTCATGTTTGAAGAGATCACATGGCAAAAATGACCATCATTATTCTGTTAATGCAATATTTGTGTAAGATCTCAAATATATTTGTCTTTTCCTCAGCCTAATGCACACATCCAACATCTGCTCTCACTTACAGCCCACTTTCCAAATGGGTTTACATAATCCAGTGCTGTTTCAATACGATGTTGCCGAGTGGGAAAGACAGAGCGTGTGAGAGGGTGGGTGTGTAACAGCCACGTGTGTGTGATAATACTGACTGTGACAGCACAATTGTTAACATCGGAGAAGCCAACTAGGTCCAAACAGAGAGACGTGTTGAAGCTGTTTCTAAAATCCATCAGTAGAGCTTGTCATCATAAGCACTTCACACTTGATTCTACTCACATACATACACTGCCCGGCCAAGTCGCTCTTTGGATTTAAATAGGCAAAGGCTTAAGTGTCTATGATTGGATCATTATTGAAAGTCTTTGGGATGTGCTGGAGGAGACTTGACTCTTACATTGACAATACAAGATCTTGACCAAACGTTGATGCACTTCGTGATGTTGGGATGTTATTTCCATCAAGAGGTGCATCAATTTTTGGTCAAGATCTTGTGTTTTCAATGCAAGAGTCAAGTCTCCTCCAGCACATCCCAAAGACTTTCAGTGAATTTAAGGTCTGGATTCAGAGGTGCCGATTCATGTGTGAAAATTATTCTTCATGTTCCCTCACAACCATTATTACACAATTTGAGCCTGATGAATCATTGTCATCCTGGAATATGGCCATGATGTGTCTTCCTACATGAGGGAAGCGAAGGATTAGAAGGACTGATGCCAAACATATAACATGCCAGAAACATAATAATCACTGCAATAATGATTTTTTTTCAATAAAATATGAAGAGAAACCTTTGAAAATGAGGTAGAACATAGTAAAAATGCCTCATTTATTGTACCATAAAGCACTCAAGAACCACAAGTAATTAAAAACACCGTCAAGAACATTTCAGTCATAATTCTCCCCAAAATCAAAAGAAAAAAAAGGTGTGAGTTTGTTGTGAATTATGACATGGAGATGTTCTTGATGGTGTTTGAATTTCTCACGTGGTTATCTAATTGCTTTGTTATTTTGTAGATTAAAAAATGCTCCGTTTGTTCTTTAAAGTACAGAACTAGAGAATAACGAGTTCTTTTTGGAACTTCATCATGTTCTAATTAAGCTATAAAACCTGTATTGGTTCTTATTCCAAGATTAGTTTGCATAATAAACATTCGGATAAACAATAGAGTGGATATTGCCCAGTTCTTTGAAGGCCATGGAAATGTTCTGCTCTAAAATGTCCAGTTTTGGGATTTGGTGATTGGAAAAGCCATATCCTGTTGTTAAAAAACACTCTAGACTGTGTTTAGCTATGTATATGTGGGATAGTCTTCCCGTTCAGTGTCCTCATATTGGCTGATATTGTTGCCCATTCAGACCTATCATTGGACTTGATGTTTCTCTCTCAGTGTTTAACAGTTGTTCCAACCATCCATTGACTTTCTCCAGACGTCGGTAGACTGTAGGAAAGTGATGACTCATGAAACCAAACTCCCATCAGACCGTTGCTCAGGGTTCCAGGTTTAGTGCCTCTAACGTAAATTATCCGTCTTTGTGTGTTGCTCTTGGATACAAGAGGTTTTTGAATTGTTGCCCTGCCATAATTTTTGTCTTCTGAAACTCACTTTACAGCACTGAGTCATTTGTGATTTGGATCTGCATGGGGTCATATTTGAGATCTGCTCTTTTGTGATATTTTGTAACTATCATCTTTTGTAACTTATCACCTCATCATTTATCGCTGTTGGTTAGCCACTTTAACAGTTCAGTTTGTTCTTTATTTTTGAGATATTTAAATTCAAAATAAGTGTACCAGTTTTGTGCATCACCTACTGTATTGGAACCTTCCAAACTGATTGGAACCTTACCAATCAGTTTGGGATTGGTAAGGTTTTTTTGTGTGTTTTTGAAAGAAGTCTCAATATTATTACAATTTAAAAGAACATTTTCTATGTCAATATAAAGTAAAATGTTATTTATTCCTGTGATCAAAGCTGTATTTTCAGCATCATTACTCCAGTCTTCAGTGTCACATGACCCTTTAGAAATCATTCTAATATGATGATTTGATGATCAAGAAACGTTTATTATTAAACAGTTGTTCTGCTTAACAGTATTGTGGAAATTATACATTATTTTAGGAATTTGATGAATAGAAAGTTCAAACGAACATTTATTTCAAATAGAAATATTTTGTAAACTTATAAAAGTCACTTTTGATCAATGCATTAATGCATCCTTGCTGAATACAATGATCAATTGCTCTAAATAAAATACTAAATTCTTACTGACCCCAAACTTTTCAACAGTGATGTGTACAATTTGGATTTAATTGGCATGTTTTCAGTCTATTAGCTATGATGATAAATTGAATAAAATGACAACATATCAAATTTGTGACATCTTACCCCAACATGATCACCAACAATTTATGAAAAGTATGTTATTGTCTTAAAAACAGGTTCCATGTTTCTGATTTCCACTTTTCCATGTGACAGTTAGCCCCGGGTTCACATGACCTACCTAATGCAGCATCTTCAGGACAGTTATCATCACTGGCGTCAGAAATTAGCGTGTTCAGAAGCGTAAAGACTTTATAAATCTCCTCGGGCAGGAAACTGAGTCTGTCTTTGGAAGCAGAGGAGTCGTGTGTGTGTTTGAGCTGATATGGGAGTCCTGAGCCATAAAGGAAGGGGTCCTAGGAAGGGGTAGAAACCTTAAACTCGCAGCGTTTGAAGAGGGTTTGTGTGAATCACACTGACTGCTGGTCCACACAGGGGGAAATATAGACTTTGTAATCAGAATCTGTGTCTGTCCAAAAATAACAAGTACAGAATATTCACAGATATCATTCACAAAATAGCATAATATAAGTTCAGCATGAAGATCATGCTAAGCACCGCATACAAAACTCTGGGTATATCAAAGTTTTGATAATCTGGAAAACTTATTTAATTATTTATTCGATTTTTTTGTTTTATTTAGTGTTTAACTGTTTTATTTATTATTTGGTTATTTGTTGTTGTATTTTTACTTGTTTATATATTGTTTTAGTTTTTACTCGCTTGTTTATATATTGTTTTTTATTTATTGTTTTAATGTTCACCGTTTATTGTTTGTTTGTTTTATTTATTGTTTTAGTGTTTTATTTAGTGTTTATGCTTTTGTTTCCTTATCATTTTTGCTTTATTTATTGTTTTATTTAGTGTTTTACTGTTTATTCTTTTGTTTATTTATTATTTGTTTGTTTTATTTAGTTTTAGTGTTTACTGTTAGTTTTGTTTATTGTTTTTGTTTTATTTATTGTTTGTATTTATTGTTTTACTGTTTATTATTTTGTTTATTTGTTATTTGTTTGTTTTATTTTTTGTTTGAGATAAACATTGTGAAGTTAGTTAAGAATGCTGTTCTGAAATATATATTTAAATCCCCACCCGAGTGTTCCTGCTTATTTTTATTGGCCATGATTTTTTTTTTTTTTTTTTTTTTTGTCATACTCAGCAAATTGTCAGATTCAGCAACCCGAGAAGGATGTTTGGACTCTTTACATCTTTCCTGTTCACTTTAATTTTTTCCTTCAAGGAGCTGTCGGAAAAGTTACATGGAAAGGAGAGTTTGTTAATACTGATCCAGCAGCTCCATTGTACAGATCTTCCATAGCGCTTTATAAATATTTGAAGATTTTAGCGTGGTTATTTCTCCCTGTTTTTCCAGAGTAGCTCTTTCTCCAGCTGTTACTCTTATGGAGGAATTACATGATCATCTGAAGCTGTTCTCAAGATGTCCGGGGATTTCACAATCTACTAATGTTCATGAAACAGAAACTGAACAAGCAGTCAGAAAGTTAGAAACAAACCCCTACCCATCCTTAGCTGATTGATGCTGGCTTTGATTTGTGACCCTTAAACTCTTTTGAAGTGTTTAAATCACAGTCGCACGCAAGACAACAGCCTGAGCCTTTTGCACAACACTTCAGCTCAATGACAGAACTACTATATTTTCATATTTTCTGAAGAAAATGTCTTAACTCACCACCACAATGCTAGTGTTGCTACAGTAGTGCAATCCATGGAATTTGACTGATTAGGTGAGTCGGAAAGTACACCAATAAATGAAAAATTCTGTCATCATTTACTCATGCCATTTCAAACCATATGACTTTCTTTTTTTGTGAAAAAAAAAAAAAAAGGTGTTTTAAAAAATGCCCATACAATTAAAGTCAGTGGGGTGCAGTCCTTTGTTTTGCACCCCACTGACTTTCATTGAACTGACAAAATCACTTAAAATCATCTTCTTCATTTTTGGATTCCACAGAAAAAAGAAAGTCATACAGATTTGGAGTGACATGAGGGCGAGTAAATGATTACATCATTTTCATTCTGGGTTTATATATCCCTTTAACGTGGATTTGAGAATCATGTCCACTTTAGTTCATGCAGCTTACAAGCAAAGTTCATGCAGTTGAACAAGGCTGTGTAAGAAAGTTAAGCACACTTAGCCCGTCCTGAGGTGTTGACAGTCATCTGGGTCAGAGAACGTGAGATCTGGAGCGCTGCTGGACTGACCTACTTCCACACAAGCTTGTGATGTTTTGAACTCGAGATCGAAACAGATCCCAATGTCTCCGGTTCTGAAATCTTTTTTTCCCCTGCCTGTTTTTTTTCGCTGGAATAAATAAAACCATCTGCTTCGGCATCACACATCTGTCTAAACAAAGACCATAAGAATGAATGTTTGAGTGCTTGATTTTGAGTTGAGGATAAACTGTGGCCTAGATAGTAATGGCATACAGATCACCTGTATATACTCACGTCCATGAGACGAGAGGCTGATTTTCGTTTGGTGTGTTGAAACACAAGCCTCATGAGAAAGGCAAATGCAGGTAAAGGTTCATATGACAGTCAGTGCACAGTGTGTGTGTGTGTGTGTGTGTGTGTGTGTGTGTTTGCATGCCTGCGTAAGTGATGTCTCTGGATACTTGAACTTCACTTGTTGTGGTTGGTTCATTAGTGGACTTTTGAATCGCTAATATCCCTGTGGGCACGTGCCCACCAAACCTGCTCTTAAAGGCAATGTTGGCTCCATATTCTCATGGAAACTAACAGAAAGTTATATGCTTTTAATTTCAACACACTGGTAGGCAACTTCACCCTATAAAAATGATTCCTATGTGATCCAGTATTGTTTTTTGTTTCTGTGAGTGTTTGTGGTTCAGCTCGTCTCAGTTTGGCTGCTCTCTGCTGTTTTGATTCATTTGTCTTGGATGAATATGTTTGTTGTGGTGCCTGTAGTGTAACAGTCTTACGAAACTAGACCTTTGTAAAGTTTAGCTGCTTAAAGTTTTACAATTAGTATAATTGCACAACAGATAGTGGTGTTATTAAAGTCAATGTGAAATCTAAATTGACCCCATTTTTGTCGTCATTATTTATGTTATATAGAATACATAAATTTGGATGAATGGATAAATAGATGGATAGATGGATAGACACAGATAGATGGATAGACACAGATAGATGGATAGATGGATAGATGGATGGATGGATGGATGGATGGATGGATGGATGGATAGACACAGATAGATAGATAGACGGATGGATGGATGGATGGATGGATGGATGGATGGATGGATGGATGGATGGATGGATAGACACGGATAGATAGATAGACGGATGGATGGATGGATGGATGGATAGACACAGATAGATGGATAGATAGATAGACGGATGGATGGATGGATGGATGGATAGACACAGATAGATGGATAGATGGATGGATGGATGGATGGATGGATGGATGGATGGATGGATGGATGGATGGATGGATAGACACAGATAGATAGATAGACGGATAGATGGATGGATGGATAGACACAGATAGATGGATAGATAGACACAGATAGATTGATAGATAGACGATAGATAGATAGACGGATAGATGGATGGATGGATGGATGGATGGATGGATGGATGGATGGATGGATGGATGGATGGATGGATGGATGGATGGACACAGATAGATGGATAGATAGATAGACGGATAGATGGATGGATGGATGGATGGATGGATAGACACAGATAGATAGATAGATAGACGGATAGATAGATAGATAGATAGATAGATAGACGGATAGATAGACAGACAGACAGACAGATAAAAGAAAGTCATACAGGTTTGGAACAACATGAGGGCGAGTAAATGTTCATTTTTGGTGCACTATCCCTTTAATTGGGCGAATACGTTCCGGTACCTCTGTAACAGCATAGCTTTGGTTTGCAGACTCTCACACGGATGCTATAAACATCAGTTCTGGTTTGGTTGTGGTTTTTGTGTTGTTTCTGCTCACCGCTGTACCCCACGGCTTCTTTCTCTCAGTCCTCATTATCCCCCCATGTTCCCGCTGTGAGGCGAGGGGCAGCCCTGTCCAGATGTGCAGATCTGTGGAACATTCTTCAGCAAGAGGGGTTCGGGAGGGGGAGGGGTGCAGATTCCATTAAAGGGTCAGATGTGTGACACAACAGGCATGCCTCATCCCACTTTACTGGGTTTGTTGGGATCATTAATAACCAGAGCGACTGTGTTAGTCTGCTTTGAGGACATTAACCAGGGCTGCGCTTCACAAAAGCCATGTTGATTGGTGGCAGTGGTTCTACGATTCTACGGCAGTGATTGACTTGCGATGCTTTTGGGAAACGCAGCCCAGACCGGTTTCACATTGAACGTGTTAGTCATGTGACTGTAATGAAAGCCATGGCGGGACGCCCAGCGTATCACTCATTGGCCTGCCTGCAGTTTTTGCATTGCAAGTTTGTTTTCAGTAGTTGCTTTCTCTATATCATTGTTAGTTTAGTGCTGGCAGGTTGTAAAAGCTTCAAGTTTTATCATTTATTATGTATCAGAAACTAAAATGAAAAATGGCCATTTTTATTTTATTTTAGTTAGTTTTTTAGTTATTAAAGTGCACATATATAAATAAATACATGCATATATATATATATATATATATATATATATATACACACATACATACATGCATACATATATATATATATATATATATATGCATGTATGTATGTGTGTGTGTATATATATATATATATATATATATATATATATAATGTGTATATATATATATATAGGTATATAATGTAATACTTTTATTCAGGATAGATGCATTAAAGTGATCAAAATTTACCATAAAGATTTCAAATAAATGCTGTTCTTTTGAACTTTCTATTCATCAAAGAATCCTGTAAAAATTGTATCACGGTTTCCAACAAAAATATCAAGCTAGCAGCACAACTGTTTTCAACATTGATAAATTATAAGAAATGTTTCTTGATCATTAAATCATCATATTAGAATGATTTCTGAAGGATCATGTGACACTGAAGACTGGAGTAATGATGCTTAAAATACAGATTTGATCACAGGAATACATTACATTTTACAATGTATTCATATAGAAAAGTTATTTGAAATTGTAATAATATTCACAATATTTCTGTTTTACTGTATTTAAAAAAAAATAATTTAAAGGCAGACTTATAATAACATAAAGTTTAACGACGACCCTATACTTTTGTCTGTATGTTAAGACGGAGTAGGAGAAAGTAATTTAACATAAATAGATCTGTGACAGTTAGAAACCGTGACTCTCAACATCATAACAGAGACCACATAACTCTTCTGAGGCCTCTGGGTTCAGTATGATTTTGCGCCTGTGTTTCTGTGTTCCAGTGATTAAAAAAAGCCTGTTCTGAGGCTGAAACGGAAGAGATTCTTGACACACTTAGTGATCGCACACGGAGGATATATGGAGCTTGTGAATGTAGAGCGTTGATGTGATGTAACCCTGGATGTCACACTGCGTAGGTTGAGCAGCAGTTGAGTCTCTCTCTCTCTCTCTCACTCACTCACTCACACACACACACACACACACACACACACACTCACACTCACACACACACGTACACACACACACTCTCTCTCTCTCACACACACACACACACACACACACACACACACACACACGGTCCTGACAGACAATAAATAAATCTGTACTGAATTATGAGCAGGTCCAGACGGAATTTGCAAACCTTTGTCTTTTTTTATGCTTATTTTGCAGGAAAATCTCTGTAATTGTGTGTGTCGTCTTTAAACGTTAAGGCAAGACTACTTATCGATAGCTGAAGTCATGATCAAATTAGACCAAATATTAAAATAAACAAACATGCAAAGGGTGGGTGATGTGTAGAGCTTTATAAATGACCAAATCTGAGGAAATTCACAGATTCCTTGTGGGTCTGATTGTGAGGAAAGGTCAAAGGTTATCACCCCATGGCAGTTTGGGTGTAACATTTCGCCCTGAATGGATAAAAATACTTTTAAAAAATCTAACCACCATAGATTTCCACCATCATGCATTACAGTAGTTACAGGTGTAACTATAGCTAGGCAAGTATTTTATATTGTAACTTGGGTTAAATTGTATTACAAGAACATATGTTGCATTATAATTATTTACCTTCATGTGCATTATATTGAAAGCGTTTAATTTATTGTAGTCCATATCCTCTCATGTTTCATCTTGGCCTTTATGTGGACTTGGCCATTATGTTAAACCTGCATGTTACACTCTCTAAACATGTTTTTGGAGGGGGAAGTCATGTCGCAAGTGCTCGGGAATTTGGTGTAATTGATTCAACATGCTGGTTTGGGGTCACGCCGCTTCGAGGGGGGCGGCGTAACACGACACCACCGTGTGTAGATGCTTTCTGCTCGGGAAACTGATTACTTGTGAATACGGCTAAAGGGAAACATTTTGTAGGATGGATGATTTTCAGTTTGGAGGGCTTAAAGGGTTAGCTCACCCAAAAATGAAAATTCTGTCAGTAATTACTCTCCCTTGTGTTGTTCCAACCCCGTAAGACCTTCGTTTTTGATGAAATCTGAGAGCTGGCTCACTCCTCCATAGGCTTCTATGTAATCGATATCTGCCATCCCAGAAAAGTTAGTCAAGACATCGTTAAAATAGTAGGCGTAGGAACGTAGAACGTAGGCTCACTACTGACCAGGATCACTTGCATCACACACATGACCAGCGTCGGCCAATAGTGAGCCTACGTTCTGACGTACAACCCAGTAGCGCTGCGCCGTTACACTATGTGAACTCACTCAGAGAAGAAAATGAATAGTTGAATAAAGTCGTTATTTTGGGGTGTTTTTTTGTGCACAAAAAGTATTCTCGTCACTTGATAAACTTAAGGTTGAGCCACTGTAGTCACTTGGACTATTTTAACGATGTCTTGACTAACTTTTCTGGGATGGCAGATATTGATTACACAGAAGCCTATGGAGGAGTGAGCCAGCTCTCAGATTTCATCAAAAATATCTTCATTTGTGTTC
This sequence comes from Leuciscus leuciscus, assembly GCF_965113295.1. NCBI lineage: Eukaryota > Metazoa > Chordata > Actinopteri > Cypriniformes > Leuciscidae > Leuciscus > Leuciscus leuciscus. The sequence goes on along the minus strand of NC_138725.1, from coordinate 41,177,277 downwards.
TGAAGATGAACGAAAGTCTTACGGGGTTGGAACAACATGGGGGTGAGTAATTACTGGAAGAATTGTCATTTTTGGGTGAACTAACCCTTTAACAGAAAGTTATGGTTAACCTGAGTCATAGTTACGGTTGACTCTTGGACAAAAAAACAATACCGTTTCAGATCGTTTTGTATGTAGGAAAATCCATATGATGTGGGAAAATTAGATGATGTGTGTATATATGTTTCCAGTCTCCTCCCTGCTCTGACCTGTGGGACTCCCTCCTGTGTTTCCGGCTGGGGGGTGAAGCGCCTGTCAGTTTGTCCATCTGCAGGTCCGTGAGGCGTCAACGGCTGCAGGCGGTGCTGCGTGTGGAGTGTGTCTGTGCTGGACTGATAACATGGGTGTGGGGCTGTACAGCATCAGCAACATACACACACACACACACACTACAAATGTGAGAAGAACAGCTAGACGGTGAAGACACGTGAAGTAACGCTCACTAGTAGGGATGAGAATTGGAAACGGTTCTAGCTAGGGCCATTAACGTTTAGTACTTTAAAGGAATAAATATTTGGAAAAAAAGTAATGCAATTCCAAAAAGTGTTTACATGGCCTTTTAATAAATTTTTGCCCTTTTTTTCACAGTCTAATTGGCATGAAATATACATTAAACAACAATACTGTAACATTTTATTCATTTAATTTTATAAAATACTACTGGCAAAAATCATGCTTTTGATTCACTTTAAGAACCGGCTCATTAGAGTCATTTGTTTGGGAATCGGACTACACTAGTTGAACTGTACTGAATATTTTTGATTTACTTTAAGAACCGGCTCATTAGAGTCATTTGTTTGGGAATCGGACTACACTAGTTGAACTGTACTGAATATTTTTTTATTCACTTTTTAAGAACCGGTTCATTAGAGTCATTTGTCTGAGAATCGGACTACACTAGTTGAACTGTACTGAATATTTTTGATTTACTTTAAGAACCGGCTCATTAGAGTAATTTGTTTGGGAATCGGACTACACTAGTTGAACTGTACTGAATATTTTTTTATTCACTTTTTAAGAACCGGTTCATTAGAGTCATTTGTCTGAGAATCGGACTACACTAGTTGAACTGTACTGAATATTTTTTATTCACTTTAAGAACCGGCTCATTAGAGTCATTTGTTTGGGAATCGGACTACACTAGTTGAACTGTACTGAATCTTTTTTATTCACTTTTTAAGAACCGGCTCATTAGAGTCATTTGATTGAAATCGGACTACACTAGTTGAACTGTACTGAATATTTTTGATTCACTTTAAGAACCGGCTCATTAGAGTCATTTGTTTGGGAATCGGATTACACTAGTTGAACTGTACTGAATATTTTTTTATTCACTTTTTAAGAACCGGTTCATTAGAGTCATTTGTCTGAGAATCGGACTACACTAGTTGAACTGTACTGAATATTTTTGATTTACTTTAAGAACCGGCTCATTAGAGTAATTTGTTTGGGAATCGGACTACACTAGTTGAACTGTACTGAATATTTTTTTATTCACTTTTTAAGAACCGGCTCATTAGAGTCATTTATTTGAGAATCGGATTACGCTGTTTGTGCTGTATGTTGTTGATTTATTATCAAGAAACGATTCATTAGAGTAATTTGTTCTTGGTTCTCAATTCTACTTACTATTGATTCAGAAGAGTTATAAGAAAACAACAGCCGCTTCAAAATTCATGTTTGAGGTACGACTGTGTAATTTATGTTGTGTTTTGCGATGGAAGCCCCAGCAGAGAAAGGGTTAATGATAGTCACGTGCAAGAAATCCCAGAGGTCCTAGTGTCAATAATTCAGAAGCATCTGTATCATTTTACAAGCCATGCTTTGAAACACACTGGCTGCGTCTTATTGTGACAGGAAGTTTGAGGAATGCTTTGTGCCGCATCTGCTGCTCTCCCGAGTGTTTTCCCATACTTATCCCACACATCTCCGTGTTCAAGCCAGGAACAGAAACCTCAGGACCCGGAGTTGCAGGAAGTGGGCGTAATGCTAGGGAGAGCCGAGGGGTGTGACAATGGAAATATTCTAATGCTGATCGTTCAGCTGGGAGGTTTATTTGTGGCCCAGGATCATAATGCCGTATGGAGGTATTTAGAATTAGTGAAAGTGTCGGGAACAGAGAAATGCTTGTTCCTCCCACCTGTCCCAAACTCCTCTGGTTTCTCACTAACAGTAGTTGTTCTCTCAGAGGTCAGCTGTGTAGAGTTGGTGGGACAGATGTGTGCTCCTGAATTCAGTGGAATAAAGTGTTCCTGTTCGCTTGTCTGAAATGATTGTGCTTAACCCTATGAAGTCTGCTGTATCATATTTGATATGCCTCTAAATTATCATTATCAAAACTGCTGAAAATCATCTTGTACACAATCTACAACATGCCTTCTGTCATCTAATTGATAGTATATACTTTTTAAGTAAGTAAAAGGCCTTTTAGTATAATTCTAAATCCCTTCAGGATGTTATACACATGACTTTTTGCTGTGAAATGTTTTTTTCTTTTTTTTATGAAGTAAACATAATAACTTTTGTATTGTTAGTGATAATTCAAGATGAACATCTACTGGACTGAAGCAACTTAAGTTTACTTGACTATCCATACATCACTTTTGAGAAAAATCATGTTAAAATGTGTGTATCAAATATGATACAATACAACAGGCTCTTGAGAAACATTTATTTGTTCATCTCTTAATCATCATTTGTATTGCATTGCATTATATATTTTGCCTGCCACAATAAAAACTACAGGGCTTTGATCATTAAACTAAGCGTTTAACTCTTTCCTGCCATTGATGGATAATTCCGTCATTTTGCTTGTTCAGATATTCACACAAAATATTCTGGGGGTTATGAAATTTTTGTGAAAATTAACAGAAATGCTGGCGGTGACTGGCAACGTAAAAAAAAAAGCTGGCAGGGAAAGGCTTAAATTTCTTACTAAGACATATTATTGGGAGATATAAAGTGACAACTGATATTTATATGCATTTTATGTAAGTAGTCTCTTAAAGATCTGAAGCTATCAGAAATTCATCTTACTTTTTGGCCATATATTAATATCAGCAACTGCACCAATTTGCATATTTTTCCTCGATTTGGGGCTCAATTTTCCTCCTCGTGAGCTCCATATTTTCTATATCATACTATATGAGGCGTAAAAGCCTGGTGTACAAAATTGTGATAACATAAAACGTATGCTAACTTTTTAAAACTTTTTTAAAGATTTAAAAAATATATATTAATAATTATATATTGTTAATATTATATTACATTAATATTACCGTTTTAATAAACTCTTCCAATAAAAAAAAATCCATAGTTCCATAGTTTTCTGACTATGTCAGGCTTTACAGTGTTAATATTCCTATACTAGTGAAGAAGCTATTTTAAAATATAGAAACATTCCAGTGTAAGGCACTTAAAAAGCCTTTATTTTTGTTTTGCTTTCCACATATGGACATTAATTTAGTCAGACGCACAATCTAAAATCTGAATTTTCCTTTTGGGGTGTTGAAAGTACATCTTGTCTGAACATCCGTCTGTCTATGTCATATGTCTCGGAGATGATCATCATCATATATATGTATCATATAAGCATCATATTCAGACAGTGTCAGTATCGGAAATGCTGTAATCTGTTCTTCCTCTGAACAATGTGCCTTTGGGGGTCTTCTGTCTGCAGTCAGCGAGATCAACTTACATACGCCTGTCAGTCAAATAACAAACAGACTGTGAGAACAACAACGTTCATCTGGAAGTTGATCTTCCAAGATCTTAAAACTTAGTTGTTGAGTAGTGCAGTAAAAACAGTGTCATTTGCAAGCATATAGAAATAGATCAGATGCCATTTGTTAAATTAGCTGACCCTCAAAGAAAAAATATTTGTATATACAGTATAAATAAATATTACATTATATATATATATATATATATGCTGTCTGTCACTCTTTAGGAAATGGCATAATGGATCATACACTCCTGTTCTTAATAGACTTGCCTAATGGACCTTGACATTTGACCTTCACAGTCATTACTGCCTCTTTTGAATCCCCATAAAAAACACCTCGTAGATGTTCTTTGGTTTTAAATGATGTTTTCCTAGTTTGCATTCACAAGAGTGCTGCATTTTTTATTAATAAATAGAGCAAACTTCTTTTCTTTGCACATACAAACTGGGACATTTCCCTTTCGATTTGGTCAGATGCTGACTTTCATCTGCCATCTGCCAAGAGTCTGAATTTTTAACCTCCATATTAAACTGAATTTACATTTAACAGTAAAAGTCATGCTGGGTTCCTCTGCAATGGCATATTTCATTGTGACTTTAACAGATGCTTAAAACACACCATTAAACCTGATTAAACCTTGCTGCCACGAGCCTGTGAAACCCACAAATTGATTATGACATGTTCATTATCACACTTTATTGTGGTTTCGATGGTGGCGTGATGATTCTTTTTGGTTATTCAGACATCCAGCGTCTTTCTGCTCTTCTGATGACCCCGTTTTCAGTATTCCAGGCACTACATTGTCAGGCAACGTCCTTCGTGGCATTGTTGTGTATTTTTTCCACTCCGTCTTGGATGAATAGCAGATTTCCCAGAATTCTTGTTATTGGTTGGTCGAAGCACATTTGTAACCCTCTATTGCACATTTTTATGAGGAAAACTCATAAATTCAAATCTAAATAGTGGAATTCTTTGTGAATTAACCCTGTATTTACAATACAAGACAAATACATTTTATTTAGTTAATTATCATGATTTCTGTGTTGTTTTAGCAGTGGACTGATGGTTGATGATGCACAGGCATTGCTAATAAATAAGATATACACAAAATTATTACATTTTAAAATGAACACTTATTGTTCCAAATGCGCACAAATTTTACCTGAAATTCATGCATTAACTTTAATTAATTACTGAAAATGACTCTTGGTGTTAATCAGCCAATTAAGTGTATATATCACTATATTTGAGCATTTTGAATGTGATTTTGTTGTGGATTTGACTGTAAATGGAGAGAGAATTTTCTGACATTGACTGAAACTGTGCGTTTATAAAACTCAACATATCATCTAACATTTTAAAACTCAGTGTTTTTCCGACCTAATATTTAACTTTAGGTTTCTTTGTATATAAGGGTGTGTTCACATTAGTAGTTTGGTTCACTTGAGCCTGACCAAAAACACAAAAACATTTAGTCCTGGTCCGCTTAGCGTTCACATTGTCATTTTAACACCGAACGGTCGGCTTTTATTATGTATATTTTGAGACTGAACTTACCGAACATCCAAAACAATGCTGTGTGCTGGGCTAAATGCACTCACTGTATGTGCGTATACCTACATAATGGTATTTTGACCAGCTGAGAACTCATGAAGAGCTAATAAAATGTGTAAAGGAGTCTAAACAACAGCAGGAATCCCTAAGTCACACATACCCAAGACCTGGGTATGCTTGAGCATTCTGTCCTTTTTAGGGTTGCATCTAGTGACATCATATGTTTTTGAGTCGTTTACATGTCTTTGGTCCGTGTTGCGTTCATATTTCATTCTAACCGCACCAGAGTTTGTTTGGAAGTGGACTGAGTCCCATCTTTTCAGCGGTTTCAGTCCACTTGTTTGTGCGCACCAGGGTTCAGAGGCAGCGTTCACACATGTTCAAATGAAACGCACTAACAGAGCAATCGCACCAGAGTTCGTTTTAATCCAACCAAACCTGCCAAGTGTGAACAACACCCTAAGAGTGTTTATTTCTCCTGTCACAGGAGGTTCAGCCCTCACCGGAGTCCTCGACACGGGATCCATCTGAGCTTCTACCGAGACTGTGTTTCCTGGTTCGGTCTGAGGCGGGTTACGGCTTTAATCTGCACAGCGAGAAGTCCAGGCCGGGTCAGTACATCCGGGCTCTGGACCCCGGCTCGCCTGCTGACCGCGCTGGACTCAAACCGCAGGACAGACTCATAGAGGTGAGACACGAATCATTCTGATTCTGCTGAAGCGAATTCTTTTAGTCCTCATGTAGTTAATCATTTTATCCCTTAAAACTCATCTTTGACCGCCAAAATGACATATTTAAACGTTTTATCCTTGAGAAAAAATTCTTCATGCCTTAAAATAGCTGAATGTAACTCTACACCCTTGCCTCATTTAGTATACGTGGTTCTATGAATATGCAAATTAGCCCCGTGTCCACTTACTCACTCCAGCTCAGAGATCCACCCGTTGACGATCACACATTGATCTGATTGGTTACAAGGTAGTTTGTGACGTCAGAAACACCTGCGATTTCAAACCGTGTTTTATGGTTGAATCTATCTCATTTACTTCTCGAGTTATAGCCATTTTAGTAAAATAGGCTCCTCCCACAACGTTCGTTTTGGCGTCCCTTAGCGACCATGAATCGAAATTTCTACTTTTTTCCGATAATTATTGATGTGGTAATGACAAACCGTGTTTTTGAGACTGTCTTGTTCACTGCAGTTTTAAGGAGAAATTACTCAGCAATGGTGTTGACATGAATGTACACATGGTTTGTCTTAAAGCATATTAAAAACACCACATTAAAAGCTTGATTTTCACCACAGGGGGACTTTAAGCAGCTTGAAGCTCGTTCTTTATAGCATGGCTCTATCATATTTCTATAATTTACACACATGCATCAATATACATCTTTATGATGCCAGATATACACCCACATTTTCTAAATTCACTTCTACATTCACACTCGCACACAGAACAACCTTCAGATGCATGTGGGCGGCATGTGATATGATGACTCGCACAAAAATATTTCTGTTCTTGAGAGACTGAGTCGAGCAAAATATCATAGTGTTGAAACTTACATTCGAGATCGATGGGTAGAGCTGAAAACATCCTTTTTTGTCACAGAAATAAATGCAGTGTTCTCATAAGCTCCATTAACTCGTGAACTTCGTGATTTTGATGGATTCAGTGCTGATTAAACACATTAGCTGCATCTATTCATTGCTGTGTGCAAATGATGAAGCATTATGAAATAATAGCGTGCTAGTTTGTAGTGTATAAAGGAAAACCTTTATATACTGATGATGAAAATAATAAAAACAACGCATGAAACCCATGCGAAACCCATGAAACCCTGTATGATTTTAGCAGAAACATAATAATTGTGTGTGTTTTAACATATTTGCATGACATTTCAGCACATTAATGTGAGAAAATATATATGTATAGACGTTTTTTAATTAAAATCAGCATTATTTTGTTTATAATATCATTTAATTTATATAGTTAATATAAGTATATTTTATATATTTATTATTAATATATTTAGATATTTTGGTATGTGTGTGTATATATATATATATATATATATATATATATATATATATATATATATATATATCATAAAATAGGTAATAAAAAAGAGAACAGCATTTATTCAAAATAGAAATCTTTTCTAAACATCTACATCTTTACTATCACTTTTTATAAATTTCACACATCCTTGCTGAATAAAAATATTAATTTCTTTCAAAAAAAGAAAGAAAAAAATTACTGACCCCAAACTTTTAAACGGTAGATAATAAATGCTGTTCTTTTTTAACATTTTATTCATCAGAAAATCATAGGTTATAAAATATATATATATTAAGCAGCACAACGGTTTCCAACATCGATAATAAATCATGATATTAGTATGATTTCTGAAGGATCATGTGACACTGAAGACTGGAGTAATGTGTTTATATATAACTTTGGAAAATATATATATATAACATGACAATCATTACTGAGAATAATTTTTAAAAAGAAAACTTTCAGATGCATTATACTATAAATTGAGAATTTGTAACAATGCAAAAAGTCTTAATTTCACCAGTTCAGACAAACTTTCTCTCCATCTTGCAGTTGTTTGCAGCCTCAGTAAAAGAGTGCGAGTCCTGCCCCCTTCAGTTTCGAGAAGTGCACCTCTCTGTGTCCCTCAGGACACTGATACCTGAAACCCACACGGCCACAGCAACACGCTTCAATATTTGATGGTGTTCAGTTGAATAAAGCACACGGTCCATCTGTCCTCAGGACAAACACTCAGATTAAATCACCTTCAGCAGAAGGAGAGCGCGCTCGCGGGCCGCTCTCGTGCCCCTCTTGTGCCCTTGTTTTTGTTTTGATTGATTTGGTTGTAATTTCGGTAAAATGTCTACACCGTCTCTCCTCTGTTCGACTGGTTGGGAACCTTATTCTCCCACAAAACATGTTGCTAAGCAACCAGTAGCTGGGCGCTATAAGGCGAACAGGTTTATCATGGGATAAATAAAGCTTTTACATGTGATTAAAGTCACTGAGGCAGAAGTGAAGATTCACCCCAGAATAATCCATTGATGGTTTTTATAGGTCATCACTGTAACTCTTCTCTCTTCCAAAGGAGTAAAAAAGAATGCAACACGAAATTACCGTTAAAATGTTCCATGGAAAATTATATTTAGTTTTTATATACCATGATGAAGTACTTTAAAGTACCATTCATATCATTTGTTTATAAATATGGTAATCAAATGTTACATGAAATCAGTTATACAAAAGTAACATGATCGTACAATGTTTTTAATTTATTTATTGATTAATCATTTATTTATTTAAAATAATTGAGACAGTTAAAATATAAATGACAAAAACACACACACACATACATATACATATATATATATACGTGTGTGTGTGTTTGTGTACATGTATGTGTGTGTGTACTGGTATATACAAACTTTTATGTTAGATGCGATTAATAACTAATATAATCACTTTTTTTTATTTATGACTATAAACTATATATGATAAACTATATATATATATATATATATATACAGTATATAGTTTAACTATATATTTGTATAACTATAAAGTTATAACTATATTAAATTCAACATCAACATCAATTTAAAAGTTGTTTTGGACATGTTACCATAGTAATACCATAGTTTTTGGATGCTTCCATGAAACTAATATCATTTTATTGTTTGAAGTTCATTGTAGTACAAAATAAATATTGTATATGAATATAGTAAAATATATGGTAAAAGAAAAAGGGTCAATGCAATGTTTTTGTTGTTGTAACTCTTGCTGTATTAAAACTCTGTGCAGGTGAATGGAGTGAACATTGAAAACATGAGACATGCTGAAGTTGTGGCCTTCATCAAGAACGGTGGTAATGAGACGCGTTTGCTAGTGGTGGATCCAGATACAGATGAGCATTTCAAGAAGATGGGCATCATCCCCACTTCAATACATGTCAAAGGTACGGTTGAAGAATTCACTGAGGATAGTTCGCCCAGAAATAACATTCATGAGCTGCAAAGGCAAGTTAAATGTGTTTGTATATCAGGGACGTTTCCTCCGAGGGGGCAAGAGAGAAGGTGTCTCCTCAAAAATGAACTGGGTGAGAAAATCCACATTAGAAAAAAAAACATGCAAATATTACAAAATGTGACATTAAAAAGTGTAAAAGTCATAATAAAGTAACAGTGTCCAACAGTGACACCTGCAGGTAAAGTTACAGTGGGACGCCTCTTGCCTCCCCTGATCGCGTTGACTTAAAACAGCGTGTAGTGGGTTTAGTGGGGGGTGGGGGGGGGGGTAATAGAGAATGAATAGGGGAAAGTCACATGAGAGGAGGCAATGCCTCCATCATGCAATGATTGGATGTGATCAGTTATGATTGGATGTGATTGGTTATGATCGGATGTGATTGGTTCGTGCAATAAATCCTGGCTCTCATTTTTCGTGCGCGTTGTCGAATTGGCCTGAATGAAGATAATAATGGCGTTAATGTAAATACTAAGTAAACCGCTCAGCCACTTAGATATTACCGCTTTGTCACGTCAGAATTAAATTTGAAATGGCCTGAAAACATGATGATTGTGGGGGTTTTAGTGAGCAATCAGCTTGGGGAAATTAAATGTACATCTTTGTTTCTGTGACCAGTGAGTACAAGCTTGATGACTGCTGATATATATATATATATATTTATTTATTTGTTTGGAAAGTTTGGAACAATTGGATTTTTAAAATGTTCAGGGTGTTTCTTATGCTCACCAAGATTGTATTCATTTGTTCAAAAATATAATACAGTAAAAACTAATATTATGTGAAATATTATTGCAATTTAAAATAGCTGTTTTCTATGTGAATATATAGTAAAATGTAATTTATTCCTGTGATCAAAGCTGTAATTTCAGCATCATTACACCAGTTTTCAGTGTCACATGATCCTTCAGAAATCAGTCTAAATGATGATGATTTGATGATCAAGTATTATTATTAATGGTGGTTCTTCATATTCAGTTTAGTATGTGCACCCTTGACTTCCTCTTCCTGGGATTTGAGGGGGAGTTTGATGTTTGGAATGAGAAACTCATGTCCACGTCTGTTAGCCAGCAGTCCCGCTTCTGACATGTGGCTCAGATTAAAGTTAAATTGAGTCGAACACTTTAAACAGGCTATTGACATCTCTTGGATAATTGTTATTTGGCAGGATCCTGATTCGGCCCACTGGAAGGTCGTTCCAGCCCTTTTCCAGCCACTGTTTTCTTTGTATCATTTTCATGCATTTCATCCTGGATCAGTAAATCTTCTGCGTCAGGTCTTGGAACGTCAGGTGACCCAGATTAGCCCGAACTGGCCACAGATGCGTGCTGTTTTTACTCTCAGCTCAGCTCAAGCTGTCCAGCTGTAGCAATGGTCCAGTCTCGTCACAGCATCTCTCTCCTTCATGCAGCATATATTGATAAACTTACAGCAGACATGTATGTTTATGGCTGTTTTTCTGTTTAACGTCAGCCACGATGTTCTCTGATCTTGATCTTACTGAAAGAACAGTGACCTGAGCTTTGGTTCTTCTTCTTAAAACAGACTTTGATGATTCCATAACTAACGGCTCCTCCAGCCCACACGTGAACGGGACGTCTTCACGATCCACATACTCAGACGGCAGCAGTCAGGACACAAACACCCAGGTGACCATTTTCATGAGAAACAAAACCTGCATCTGCAATTAATGCACAAATGTGTTCACTCTTCAAAATAAAGGTTCTTTATTAGCATTGATGGTTCCATGAAGAACCTTTAACATCCATGGAATCTTTTCCACTGGACAAAAGGTTCTTTAGATTATTAAAAATGTTCTTAACACTAAGAAAACCAAATGGTTCTTTTGAAAGGTTTCACTGAAAGGTTCTCTGTGGAACCTTTATTTTTAAAAGTATGTGTGTGTGTGTATGTGTGTATATATATATATATATATATATATATATATATATATATATATATATATATATTTCATTTAATACATTCAAAAAAAACATTCAAAAACACATTTTACATGTCAGCTAATTTAAAAAAAAAGCTCCTTAAGATAATAACTGCACATTTTCACATATTACATTAGATATATAACATCTGTAAATATTTATTAATTGTACAAATTAAAATATACTAAAGACTTGGCATGTTATGAAACAAATGGTTATAATAGCATTTGAGCTCTCTCTCTCTCTCTCTCTATCTACATATATATATATATATAATATAAGTGCATTTTATGCCGAATACTCAATGCATTTTATGGCTTTTTGCAGCTGTCTCCATGTGTTAAGTATGTATTTCTGCATTGTAGTTCTCGAGGGAGAGCAGCAGTCATCTTCTCGACCCGTTTGAAGAAACAGGTCTGTGTTTGAGCCCCACGGCGGCGGAGGCTAAAGAGAAAGCCCACGCCAAGCGCGCCAGAAAGAGAGCGCCACAGATGGACTGGAACAAGAAGCACGAGATTTTCAGCAATTTCTGAATCTTCTTCCCAGACCCCAGAGACGCCACCCCCCCCCCCCCCCCAACCCTACGTGTGTTGCATTCAACGTCCTTGGACACGTGACTGCTTTTAATGGGAAAAAAAGAGGCACCTATTTTTGTAGAAAATGAAAAGTTGAACTATAAAAAGTTGAACAACTCACCCCGAGGGGATAATGTAAGTTACACAATCAGATTTCTGTCTTGTATATGGCTAAGAAAACCAGCAGAGGGAAAAGCGATGGTCAGGCTGTTCATATAGAGAGGTTTCTGCGTCATTTTGTTTTCATGTTGTTTATTCGGCTGCACTTCTACACACAGGTCGTATGTTAACAGTAATGTATACAGTGGAATACCAAAAGCCAAACGAGACTGCATATGGATGGACTACCACAGCATACGGACTCGACCGAACAAAATCTCATCCCATGTAGAACCATCAAAATAGTGAAGCTCATTTTATGTCGTACATGTTTTATGTGAATCATCAGTGAATGAGAACTGTACTTTTGCCAAAGACACAACCTATAATCAACCTGATCAGCTGATATCTTATGCTTTCGGATTGTTTTGAAGGGACGTGCCACTGTTGGAAATCAAGGAGAAAGTGACTTGGAATTACTGAGACAGAAACAGGAGTGACCCAGAAAGGGGAGTGTGAAAGGGAATTGCACTTCTCTTCTTCTTCACCACCAGAGGGCGGTGCACTCTTGGTCATTATTACGGACTGCAGGAGTGAAACTTTTGAATTCAACACGTGCAAAGTTGCAAAATATGCCACAAAGAGTCATTGCTTCATTTACTGTGTACTGTCTACTGGTGCATTCTGGGACATGGATGGATACTGACAAGACAGATGGCATGCAAGAAACCGAATCGCTTTAGGAAGAAAAGTAATAAACCTCGTAAAACGATAAAGAGTAACGTCCGTCTTATCTACACAGAGTTTGAGGAACAGATGTAACAGTGTTGATGCTGAACTTTCTGCATAAAGACAGCTGGATTTACACATCACTGCAACTCTCAAACTCATCAGACATGGCTGATTGGGATATATAGGATTTATTTAGGTACAGTTAATAATGCAGACAATCATAAAAGCTTTTAAGAGAGCGCTATATGCATTTACTGCACACATATTGTGATATATAGCATCAGCATTACTCTTATTCATCTTAATAATTCATGATACATTCCATGTTTGCAATTTAGTATTAATGTAGTTAAGTAGATCCTGTTGTTTTCTTTCCTGTTGCTCCCCTATGCCGCCATTGAGCACTAATGGGAAATCATTTCCTATCAGAAATATTCATATTAGTATTATTTTTTTCAATAAAGCGTGACGCTTACATTCAAGAATAAGATTGTTGTGGTGATTTAAACGCATTTGTCAGCAGAAAAATTTAGCAAAGCCAAGCAAATATTTTATAAAGCTATTTTGTAAATGACACTTCTGTTAACACGTTCTGTTTCAAGTTTCCTTGGTTCTGGGTTGGCATCCGTTGTGTTAAAAACACCTTCACAGCATCTTCTGATAATGTAATATAACACAATATATAGCATTATTAATATGTGAAAAACTTTTCAAAATATGAAAAATGTTTCGAAAAGGCAAAGCAGATGCTGCTGTTTTTTCAAACTAAATGTGTTCTGGACAGTAAATTGGGTCACAGCTCTTAGTCTAACTTATAATTAATGGCATTGGCAACACTGATAATATCACTAAAATAAATAGTAACTGAAATTTTGGCATGTTTTTTTTAATACCTTCCTTTAGGCTACTGAACCCCCCAAAAATTATATAAAGTCAATCATGCAGTTATTTTACAAATACATGCCACATCTACATTACCTAACTGGATTCTGGGTCGAGTGATGCGTCCTGCCATGATGCTTTATGCCGTTGCTAAGGTGTTCTGATGTTTTGTTGTGTTGCCGGGGTGTTGTGTGGGATTGCTAGGCGGTTACTTTTTAAAAGTAACCAACCAAATCTCTATCACTAAAATATTCCTCCCTAATTCAACCTAAAAACTTGCTGCATAATGCACAACTCATTTTTTTTTTTTTTTTTTTTTTACTTATAACTTAAAAAATGAAGTTGAAATTGGTTAAATTATTTGAGTTTGAAGTAATGGATTAACATACTTAGTCATGACTTATTGATCATATCATTTTTTTACAGTTCCTATGTATGAGCAATTGATGCTTGTATAACACCACTAATGATATAATCAACAATGATTCACATTCATTTTGTACTTTGTAGATTACATTAGTCCCACAAACACTCCTCCATTCATACAGGCTTTTTGTTCGCAGCTTTCTAGACGTTCACTCTTTCCGAGACGAGCACAGGCAAACGTGTCCAACGTGATTATGCCGATGACACCCTATGAGCCATAAATGATATTTGAGCGGATCTTTCAGTCTTTAGATTAGAGACAGGAGTGTCTGTTTGCACTGAAGAAGACGAGCTTCAAAAACCTGGGCAATATAATCATATAGATGAAAATGACTGATCTCAAAGTGGACTTCGCAGACAGTCTGACAAAACAAGACCACAGTAATTACCCAACTCGTGTCACTTATAATGTTTTACAGTGTATATAGGTATATGATCAATAAGTTATGACAACATGTGTTTTTACATTGCTTTAACTCATTAAAAAAAGTTGAAAATTGCTTATATTTTGATAAGTTATACATATTGTAATTTAAGTTGAAATTACTTAAACATCCAAGTTGATTGTACTTAAAAACTTTTTTTAGTTCTTTTTTAAATTTAGCATGCAATAAAAAGACGATCAACATGCCCATTACAAATCAGCATGTGTGCCTAACAGGGATTTTTTATGTCTTTTGCTGAACAAAATAAATACCTGAAAACAGAAATGGTGCCGAGAAGTTGTAAAGACCGGCGGCAAGAATCGTAAAAACACAGTTTACTGTCATGCTTGTCTAGCAGTGTAATGCATCACTGGAGGCTTTGACTGTATAGGGCAAAAACCTTCACATCTTAGCAAAATGTGTTTGGATGCATGCACTATCCATAAAGTAAACCCAAAGAGTATTTGACAGTTGAGTCGCACGTAAAAATGTCTGATGTTGGTGCATCAGATCAAGTGTCTATATCTCAAATACTGTCTACACTAACAGTGACTTTTAACCAGCTGGTGTTTGTTAGTTGGTGTATGAGGTCCTCAAGTTCACACAGGTGTAGTTCATCATTATACAGACATGATCCACAAAATGTCCATATACTTCTCTATTTTATCTTTAAGTATTATTTTATTATTTTAAATGCTTTGCTTGAGAAGTGTTATGGTTTCTTTCGTTAACAGTTAAAATACTATAATAATAAATATATAAATTATATTTTTGTTTAAATTATTTAAATACATAATTTAGTTAGTGATTATATAGAAAGTGTATGTTTTAGTTAAATAATTAAAATAATAATTTATTTCAAAATTTTAAATAAGCCTTTAATTTAAATATATTAGCCTATTATTATTATTTATTTATTTTATGTTTTTACAAATACAACCAGGGTGTATATTAGGATAAACAATAATAATAATAAAATCAAAAGATGGAAATAAATCATAATAAGGTCAATAAAAGCATGAATGTGTTTGCATTAAAAAAGTAACACATTTTACAGCTCTCTATTTTTTCAAGTTTAATATTGTTTTATGGTATTGTTGAACTATTGCCTGCCTTGCAAATGAACAACAAAGGCTTATTTCCCCCATATGTACATTTATGTAGGGCTACTAAAGTTAGCTAATAGAAGTATGTCATATTTCTAAAAGCTACTTGTCCAAACTAAGTTGAACCATTATTAAACATTTTCAAAATACAGTTGAAAGCAGGGCATGGTGGGATAAATGAACAAAAATGTGATTAAAACAAAAAAAACAAGCCAAATGAGTAACATTACAACTCCAAAATAAATATTATAAAACGGATGTTTCCGGTCCTTGATTCTGATTGGTGGAGCCGCGTTCGAAGCCGTTGTAAATTACTGAACAAACATTCACCTGTGACCGCATTACATTAGTATTACTGCGCAACTGCTGTTTGTGATTCTTTGTTGCTATGTGTTGCTTTGCAACCTCTTTGGAACTACATTGCTTAGCGGAGGAATAAATGTGTTATAACGTTATACTTTTTGTTGCTGGTGTTTATTTTATGAATAAAATAAATATTAAAATTAAGCAATTAGCCCCGCGAAGCCGTGTTTTACTGTGGATTTATAACAGCTAAGAGCGTTGTTAGGCACGACGCATGCCTATTGCCTAAACCCCCATAGCTGTTCTAAATCCACTGTAAAACACGGCTTCGCGGGGCTTATTGCTTACATAGCATGTTTCTGCATGTAAACCACAAAATGTGCCAAATATATCAATATTACTATTTGGTTTGCTTTCAAGTGTACTCTACGTTTAATTGTGCAGTTGTAATGTTGTATTTTGACTTCAATCTGCGTATCTTAATAGTATTACCACGGTATACTTTAATAACTTTATCTTTTGTAGGCCTACTCCGTGAAGGGCAGCTGCAGTGCAGACGGGCCGAGAGGGCGGCAGTCGCCGTCGCCATGGTTACGCAGTGTTTGTGTTAGCATGCGCGTGAGTCAGAGGAGCAGTGAGTCACAGTCAGGAGGAAATTCTCTGTTCTCGATTCACACACAACCACACACTTTCACCGAAGCCAAATAAGGACAACAGCTCGGAGAGAGAGACGGGAAATCTGTCCTGTCAGTGGCCGGCTGTGGATTTGTGAGTGAGGGGAGGGGAACGGTCACACCCAGCGACTTCACACCTCAGTTTACCGGCCCAACAACTTCACTTGGTGACAATATTTCACACCGCAAATGGTTGAGCTATTTCGCTATGATAAAGTAGCCTTCAAACTTTGCAGTACAACCCCAGCCTTTGTTGTTGTTGTTGAATTAATTATCAGTTTGGTTTTTATATTATGAACAGTGATGCTATCTATCACATGCTAATACCCTAGCACTGCCTGATTAGCATATTCCCAAATATGGGTAGTTGCATGTTCGTTCGCTTTTTGTTTAAGACTTTACCTTAAAATGTATATATATACAGCCCAGGGAAATGGTCACATTTCAGTAAATTGCCGTTCACACCAAGAGAGATAACCAAAAAAAAAAAAAAAAAAACTGCGTCCGGCAACAGTGTAAAAGTAACCCAATTCCACAGAAAACCACGAACTTGGCAACCCTGTTCATGTTGTTTATTGCTTTAAATGCTCCAGCTCTTTAAAGTCCGGTGGATTCTGATTGGCTGTTTATGTTTTTATTGTTCATCAGCTGAAAAAAAAAAAATCGTTCATGCCAAGGATAATGATAACTAAGCCTTTAAAGTTTTAATAATAACGATAACGGCAGAGGAACAATATTGTTGAAATTTTTTTTTTTTTTTTTTTGTTGTTGTTGATAAACAATATTGGTCAGCCAATCAGAATCTACCGGACTTTAAAGAGCATTTAAAGTGACAGGTGGCTCTTAAGGCCCATTCACATGACTTTTTAAGGCAAATTAATGTTGTAGTCTGACTGAAATCAAACTTTTAAAGTGCATGTAACCACTGACATCCAGAGTCCAGGATGCTGGTCACTAAAACATGGTTGTCAACCTCAGCGCTGTGTGTTTTGGAAATACACTGGATTTCTTCATTGCAAACATTCTGCCAAAATGACCAAAATTCAGTCTATTCAACCAAAACCAGCACTGTGTTTTTTGGCAAAATCACTGCCAACTAGATGATGTCAGCAGGCCCTAATAATCACCTTCCTTCTCAGTAAACTCTGAACTTGCAGTAAAAAAAAAAATCGCTCGTATTGATCGGTATACTTTTGGAGAAAAGTTCACATACCAGTACATTCTGTATATTTGTAATTGTAGGCTAATGGTCACATGCATAAATCCAACATTGAGTTGGGTTTCACATGAGTTGTCAGCCAAATCCCAGTTGATATATCCCTTGTTATATTATGTCTCTGGACTTTCAGTATTGAACATGAAAAGAGATTTCGTCGCCACAATGTTGTTCTAAACTAAATTGTTCTGAGTGTTTTTCCAGTAATGCAGAGCCATTTTAAGCATAGCACATTCTTAACGTACCTTTACTGAAGTTTTAAATGTTGCTGCACAGATTTTAAAGCATGCATAATGTCCTGCAGTAGCGGCATAGCAATTATATGGACTGTCTGTAGTGGATTCAAGGGCTCACATTTATCAGACTGTGGGTGTTGGGTGAGGTATAAGGACATTCCCATGAGAGAGTGGCGTTAGAAGGGCATCACCGTGAGAAAGAGACAGAGAAGGTGCATGTTGGGAGATGTATTAAAGAAGGGAGTATATTAGATGTGCATTTATTCATAGGGAGGCCTGAGAACGGCAGTGTGTCAGTGTGACAGTGAATGATCTCATTAAAATGAGCTCATACGGAGGAAGTGCGTTTGCTTTCATTTCCTTATTTCTGAGATCATTTTGTCTCATTTCCCATTTTCAATGTGAAATGACTTTAATTAAAGTTAATGTCAATTTCATTCAGTTTTATTTAACAATGAAAACTATAACTACTGAACTTTTACATTTTGTGAAGAGTATGTAAATGCATGAGCAAAACTCTCCATAATGATGCAAGGCTGTTGCTAAAGTAGCTTTTAGTTGCAGTTGCTAGAGTGGATGGTTGTTGCTTGCTTAGGGTTATGATTTTGTTAAAAATATCTATATAGTTTTTTTTAGTTTTTTTTCGACTGATGTCAGCTTCTAATGTTAGCAAAGTTTTAAGTACCGAAAGTTGGATATGTATGTTTGTAACAGGAAGAAAGACCGGAATTGCTGACAACTCGTTTCAGGCATGCAGTTCAGAATCAATTCTTTCCTTTAGGAGACAATAACTTTATTTGTTGTGCACTTTGATCTTTAAAACTTTGCAGACCTTTACATTCACAAACAGCTGTATTATACACTGCATGAAATGTAATATTTAAAAAAATATATAATCGGGGCAAAGTGTAAATTATTTGTTGATAATATTGTTTACAGTATATATTGAGTGCAACAGCCATGCAGAAACTCTTATCAAACTATCTGAAAGATCTTTATCATTGGACATGACAATACTTGAATTTCCACCATTTAAGAAGAATTTAAAGGCATGTCAGTCAAAGAGAAGAGTGCAAAGGAGCAAATAGAGGCAGTTACAGTCGTTAACATCAAATTGTAGTAGAACAGCAGTCAGAGGATAGATAAAATTGCATTGCAGTTGCATTGCAGAAACGCTCATAATCAAACCACCTGAAAGATCTTTATCATCAGAATGACAATACTTGAATAACCACTATTAAACAAGGAAACAAAGACAGTCAAAGAGAAGAGTGAAGAGGAGGGAATCGAGAGAAAGGTGGTCTAAACGGAAGAGAGGGAGGTCCCATTGAGAGTTTATTTCAGCGGGGTATATTTAGACATGGCCATGAAAAAAGCAGAGGGGAAAAAGAGTGATGTATAAACAGTAGTATGAATCTGATGTAACGTACTGCAATAGGCCCACTCACACACACACACACACACAGCAACTCGAGAGAAAATCTGCTACAAATTACTCTGAAGGACTAAGAGTACAGCGCACACTCTGATATTACACATAATGAGCGGCATAAAGAGCAATCGTGAGCGAGGCAGCTGGAAAATCGATACTATTAATGGCCGTGAGCGGCGTGCGTAACAGTAACGGATAATGTCATGAAGTCTAGAGCAGTCCGAGGAGCACTACACAGCAGCAGCCACAGTGACGCCATTGTGGTTCAAAACGCACTTCCTGTCTGCCGCCACAATGTTTGTGTTTCATGTTGCTGCAGCAACCAGAGAGGGAAAAAAAAAGAAAAGAGAGAGAGAAACTGAGAAATCGAGGACAAACCCATATGACTAGCCGGAATGAAAAAAGCAAAAGAAAAAGCAAATGCATCCAGACTGTGTGTGTATGTGTGTGTTGTGGATTAGCTGTGGCCCCTAAAGCAACATTAAAATACCTGCTATTGCCGAGGGTTTTACTGCCTGTCCCAACACATTCCAGTAAATATATGTAGCATTATGTAAATTTTTCATGCACATTCAAAAGTTGCTTCTCCTCACCTTTAACATTTTGAAGGTAAAGAAAAATATATTGTAAAATGAATAAGCTTCACTTGTGCAAAAACCACCCTAGCCAAACCAAACAATATTATAAAGAAGTAAACAAAGTCTAGTGTAGTATACTATACTACAGGACTGTATATCATTGTTACGAACATACATGCACTTTTACCTAAACATTGCCTTAACACAACTTTTTTAAATGTAGGTCAAACTTAATAAGAAACTACAAAAGTATTTAAATTGTATTTTAAGTCAGTCAGTGATGATAAAAAAAATAGAGATTTTCTTATTTTTCTAGAAGGTTCTCTGCACTGCACAATTCACCTCTTCTAGGGCGTTGCGTGGTTGCTAGGGCATTGCTATGTGGTTGCTAAGGTGTTTTGTGTATTCTGTGGTTGCTAGGGCATTGCTATGTGGTTGCTAAGGTGTTTTGTGTGTTCTGTGCTAGGGCATTGCTATGTGCTTGTTAAGGTGTTTTGCATGTTCTGTGGTGTCTAGGGCATTGCTATGTGGTCGCTAAGATGTTCTGAGTGACTTTTTAATGCATTTCTGTGGTTGCTAGGGCACTGCTATGCAGTTGTCAAGGTGTTGTGGGTGGTTGCTATGGCAGTTTTATGTGTTACTAAGGTGTTTTCACTGGTTGTTAGTGTGTTATGTGGTTGCTAGGGCACTGCTATGCAGTTGTTAAGGTGTTCTGAATGTTTTTTAATGCATTATGTGTTTGCTAGGGTGTTCTGGTAGGTTGCTAGGGCGTTGCTAGGGGTCAGGGTAAGTCAATGGGATAATTTTTTTTTAACATGAACATGTATTAATCAGAGCTTTTATTGTTAAAAAACAAACTATTAAAAATAATTTTCGTTATTTAAAGTAAAACTGATATATATATAAGATTAAAAACTTAAACCTAAAACTAATAAGTTTAATTTAAAGTACTAAAAATCAAACTAAATGAAAGCAATATAGAAATATATATAAAACGAATAAAAAATGGGAAAAGCACAAAATAGAATTACTACAACTTAAATATAAAATGAAAACTGAAAATCTAATACTACTGTACTCCACTTCCTAACAGTCCCGGTGTTGTTTATTGTGTGTTTGTGTGTGAGTCAAAGAGCGTTTGTGTCTGGAAGAGGAGCTTGTGTTTCCTCAGAGGAATGCTTGTATAATTAGATCCCCGCTGTCATGACAACCAAACTTGATTTTTGAGGGGGCCGAGACTAGTTCAGTTATAGAAACCTGAGTCAGTGTCTGCGACACTCTCACACACACACACACACACACACACACAAACCTAGATAAGACACACAGAAACTACACACACATGCACCCTTATCGCAGCATTCATGAGTGTATGTAAGTACTGTATACAACAGCCTTGGATTGTGAACTGTGAACTTTGAAACCACAGGTAGATTATAGCATTAGAGGATAAAAATTAAATTAAATAATTTAAAAATAAATCAGATACTCTGTGCACCAACACAGACAATGATGAATAGGAAATCACCCTTCTCAAGCATATGTGCCAAAAGTTAATAATGGACAAATGGTTTGCAACCTTCTGATTCAGCATATGACAAATTCAACCCCTTAGTGGGTTATTTGACACTACGATATCCTGACCGCTGGCTGTAAACACGTGAAAGAGTAATGTATGTAAAAACTCAAGCCAAAAAAATATGAAGACATGGGAAAATCCTGGACGGAAGCCAGATGTGTATCCGTCAGATACGTTGGGTGAGCTGAAGTCAAGGCAGCCACTGCTTACAGGAGCGTTTATCTGGGTTGCCGTGAGACTCGACTCGTGTGCGAGTGTGTGAGGAATGTGTGTGATGTCCAGACAGTGCACAGTTGTTCGGACCCTGTTCTCCGGAGCTGACGGTCATAAAGTGTGTACAGCTCAGAGTAAACAGGGTGTGTGTCTGTCCTGTAAACACTGTGCAGGTGTGACCCTCGCTGTGTCCTCCTGACCCAATACAACTGTTGACGTGCTGTAAACGCTCCAAACCTGCAGATCGAGCACCAGCGTCAATAAAAGAAAATCAATAAATCATCAATAAAATGAACAACAGCTGGAAAATAACCAAAACCAAGAGTCACTCAACTTTTTTTATAACAATCTCCGTTTCTAATATTTTGCAAATCACTACCAATTTTTTAGTACAATGACAAAGTATTATATATTGTATTATTTTATACTATGTATATTTTATTATATATTTTATTATGTAAATGATATATATATATATATATATATATTAAAGTGCATATTTAAAAAACACATAAAAGTGTTTGCTTTTTTAAGGTATAATGTACTACAGTTAGCCTATATGGAGTATTGGAAAGTATTACAATATATTATTGCAATAATTATATCATATTATATAAAACTGTATTGCAGTATAATTTTACATAACATTTGAATATTTCAGTGTTACAGTATATCTTAGTAAAGTGTTTAGAAAAAAAATGAAAGGTACTATAGAGTGATAATGAAAAGTGGAAGATATTATAATATAATGCAATTATATAGAGTACTGAAAAATCCTGTTGCTCGGTATTCTGTACACTATACAGTATTGCTTTGTATTCTATATTGTATGCTATAGTAAAGTGTTTAGTATACAAAGTAAGATGTAAAATGTTTATATAGAATATAGGCTATTATGTATAACTATGCATGATATATATAAAATGTATAATATAGAATATATTGCACTAAGATGGTATGTTTTAAGTGCACAAAAATGGCATATGGTGCAGTGTAGTGAAGTACTAGTGGTGTGGTATTTTATGGCATTGCGTAGTGTAGTAGTGCAATATTTCTTGATGTAATATGGTCTACACTAGAGTATACAGTAAGTACAGTACAGTTTATTTTAGAATGAGATGTTTTGGTTTACAGTGTGCTGTTGTAATAGTGCAGAACGCTGAAGTACAGACGGTAAAAGATGCAGAAAGAGAGCGATCACATGCTTCTGTAGTGGATGAAACCCAACAGATGCAGGTGAGCCTCGTCCGATGAAACCTGAATAAAGGGTTTGAGGTGTGTGTGTGTGTGTGTGTGTGTGTGTGTGTGTGTCAGGGAAACAGTCTCTCTCTCTTTTATGAGCTCTTCTGCTGTATAATTGCTCCCTGCCTCTTCCTGTGTTCGCGCTGATGGAGGGGAGGGCTCAACTTCTGACGTTATACAAATAGGAATTCCCTTCGCTGGTCTCTCTCACTGCGCTCTCATTCACTTTCACCCTGTCTGGCCCCCAGACGAACTCTCCCTCTCTCTCTCTCTCTCTCTCTCTCTCTCTCTCTCTCTCTCTCTCTCTCTCTCCTATATAAACACTCATAGCGTCTATACTGGAGTCGGACACTCCCTCTGAGACACAAGTGCTATAAGGTTCCTCTCACGCTCTGAACAGAGGAGATACAGAGAGAGAGAGAGCAGTCAGATCATCCAGGTAAGAGGCGTCACACTTCTGAACTGTGAATAACATCTGCATGTGCTTTCTACACTATTCGTTATTGCACTTTTAAGTTTTCAAGTCGTTTTCCACTCTAAGACGACTCTTGTTAAGCGTTCTGGAGGTTTGTGGTGTGGCTGGTGATGGTAGGACTGACTTTTTGAGTTTAGCCAGACGAGTGCTCCACTTGAGCGTCCAGAGGAAAGGTCATCCGTAAATAGTTTCATTGAACGGGCCCGTCTGAGCGAGTGCGGGACATCTGTCAGCCAGACTTGAGACTTTGGGGTCGGCGTGAAAGCGGAGGTCATAAAAACGCTCTCAAAACAAGGAGTGCGATGATGAGGCCGTGGAGAAAAAGCTCTAACATTCTTCTCATTGTTCTCAAGTCTCGGAAGACCGTGCCAGACGCTGCACAGCCAAAACAACTTTCAGAGGAAGGAGAAGGAGGAGAAGGAGGAGGAGGAGGAGGGGGGGGGGAAAGTGTGACAAAATCAGAAAGGCCAAGCCGGGAGTGTTAGACGAGGTGTCCGAACTCGAACGATAGATCAGCAAAGCGAAAGCAACCCGAGGTGATTATTCATCTTGTGCTCGTTGAGCGTAAGAATGAGAAAACGTACTTGACAGTTTAGTCAAATGGATATAATGTTATACTGAAGTTTTTAATATAACAAAGTACAGTAAACATAGTAGAAAAGTTAAGTGTAATATTGAATATATATATGTATTTTTAGTATAATATCCTGCATAGCACAAGTGTGTTGTCTGTATACTATAGTAAAAAAGCTGTGTATATTATAGAGAAGTGTTTACTGTAGTAGCCTATAATATAGTAAATTGTGTAGTATTGAAGTGTACGGTGTTACATTATATACAGTTGTATAGTCGAGGTAAATGTGCTTGTACAGCGCTTCTCACAATACACATTGTTTCAAAGTAGCTTTGCAGAAAATCATGATGCTGAAGTTTATAATATTTTAATATCTCCATGCATTTAGCAGATTAGAGCTGGGCCATAAAACAGTTCACATGTTTGCGTTGATGCACGTACTCAAGGCGTTGAGATATGCTATGCTACAGTATACAGTATATACCGCCCTACGCAAGTAGGCTATACTGTATGCATGCGGATGAAGTTGGACATGCTTATATATCCAACTTTATATAAGGAGCTGGGTGATAATATACTTACATAGTATAGTGTATAATACAGTAAAGAAAGCCAGAAAAGTTATTGTCTCATAATGTGCTCATTAAGCCTAAAAAATGAGAGAAACACAGGGAAGGTTCAAGGTTTTGGAAACAGGCCCGGCCCATTTTTTCAAGGAGCTCAGGAGTTCTCAGG